>NC_039363.1:168586971-168886971 GCF_003573695.1 Papaver somniferum | reverse complement strand
TATTTCTAGTGAATCATAATCGATAATTGTGAGACAAAACTAATTTATTGAATGAAAACCCATATTTGGAAATCCAACTTATTCCTTAACCAATAATAAAATCTAGGTACTCATGGCATAGAAGTTCATCACAAGAATAAAAAGAAGTTTCATGTTTCTAAACCCTAGAACAAAAGTAGAGAAGAAGATAATCCCTTATGGAGATATCTAGGTTTAGAGAAAGAGTTTCCTATTTATATGATTCTTCCAATCCAAAAGGATACTCTTTCCAATATTAGGTCTTCTCAAAACCCATCTCCAAGTGGTCCACCAAGCCCATGTGTGAGAAATACATCTATGGAATTTTGGGTCCAAAACTGGTCGTCGGATTGCTGACGCCATCTCTGGAATCTGACCGGAATTCGCACCGCCGATCACCTGAGAACTGCCGCCGGCTACTGGAATAGGCCAGAAACGGCACCGGAATCTTCTACTCTGCTGATGGTATATTTCGTCACCGACCGGTCAAAGTTAACGGTCAAGATAACAGTATTCGTTAGTCCATGAGTCAAGGAAGATAATGAGTCAGCCACTGAGTCAGATGTCTACCTCGGCTAACTGGTCTAACTGGTCTGAGTCAATCGAGTTGAGTAGGAGAATCACTGAGTTAACTCGCCAGTAAGAAAATCTGGCAGAGTTCCATTTGATTTATGGTATTTCCCGGCCAAATACATGCCATTATTTTGAGTCTTCTCCTGTTAAGAATCCTAACATACATCTAGTTCATTCACTGCAGTATCAATAACATCAGTTCTTCTCAGGCCTTCCTTGTTCTTGGCAGTAAACCCATCTTATTTGAGTCTTCAAATTCATCCTCATACCCATGAAAATCAACAACATCAATTGAGTTCTTCAATTCTCAAAACCCATTCTGCCTCTGAACCAACAACAGCTACTTCCCATCAGTGCTCAACCAACACCATCTTCATTCTCCAGTCTCAAAACCCTTTACTGGAACCACTGCCATACATCTTCAATCTCTATTCCCTGTAACAAACCTAGCACACATCTACTCAATCCAAGCATTCATTCTCGTAAACATTCATCTATAACCCTTTTTTACCAACGACCCAATCTTGAATGAGCAGCGACAAGAGCTTCAACTCATCACTTCATCTTGATTCCTCTCTTCTATAATAACAGTAGAGTTGTCTTTTCTCGATTACAATCCCATCAGTTCTTCCACCAGCATCGAGATTCAACGGCAGCAAATTTCGGATTCTACCTTGTGGGTGCTGAAATCACCATCTAGCTACTCCAGATTCAAATCCATCTCTCTGTTGAACTCAGAATCGGCATCCATTTCTTCTTCATATCTGCGCATCTCGATCATCTTCTCTGGATCTCAACCACAAGACCTTCTTCATCTGATTTCGAGAACAACCCATGTTTCATCTTCCTTTTTTGGTAGCAGTAACACCGATTTCTTCAATTCCCAACAATCAACACAAACCCATCTTCCTTCAATTTAATCTCGAATCAACCACCAACCCATTACTTCATTCTTCAACTGCAGCGACCACCATTAGTATCACATGTATCTTCTTCTTCCTTCGATTCCCATCTTTCTTTTCTCAAACCCTAATACATCTAGCCACTGATTTATCCATCTTTTCCATCATCAATTCATAGTAACAGTCCATCTTCTCCAGTAGCGTCATCGTCATCTCTGCCATTAATCTTTCTCTTCGATTTCCGATCTGGTATTACCAGCAGCAGCTGCTGCCTCCTTTCTCTCTTGGATTCAGGGACGAAATGATTGAGAGAATAAAACTTCTCTCAATTTTACACGGGGTTAGTCCTGGGAGAGTTTGAGAGATTTTAATGTATCTAAATCCTTAGGGATTTAGAGGGAGTGTATGAGAGTCTAGACAATTTGGGGGAGTTTAACCCTAACTCCCCAGAAATCTCTTGTTTTTTGAGAGATTTGGTCCAAGCACAAAAACATTATGAAACTCCCTCAAACTCCCCCAAATTGTAAACTCCATATAAATCTAGTGTATTACGACTAACAGAGAGTTTAAGAGATTCTAATCAAATCTCTCACCACTAACAGGGGAGTTTAAGGGATTTTGAGGTAGTTTTAGAAACTCCCTAGAAATCTCTCACCACTAACAGAGATTTTAAAATATTTTGACAAACTTCCCCACGACTAACAGGGGATTTTCCAACTCTATTGAAATACATTGAAATCTCCCACGACTAACACCCTATTAGGTTATACAAATTGGGTTTGGACCTGGGCACTAATATGGGCCATCCAATAACATCCCAAGCTAGCTTACACAGGTGCCTTGAGTATCTAACCAGATGCCTTTAACACTTAAATGGGTTTCCCCTTATCCTTAGCTGAGATGTATTTAATTATTTCCTAAAAGAGAGACGCCCCTTAACCTTGACCCGACTCTAATAATGTTAGCCCAGGAAATGACCTTTTTGCGCTTTCAGCTCAAATTGAATGATTTCTCCTTCTTTTTCTCCGTATGACTCCAGAGTACCTAATAACTCAAAAACACGCGTAAAATACATAATTCACAATAAAAATATCAAAGAAAGCATAAACTCTAGATAGTAAATACAGTGTATTCTACACCTATCAGTGTCCTGCTGGGATCAGAGGCGTATGAGTACAACTGTACCTTGTATCAGTGGGAGATTTGTAGGGGTTCAACTATAGATCAGTCCGAAGTTAGTTTGCAGTAGGCTAGTGTCTGTAGCGGCTTAATACAGTGTGTATTCAATCTGGACTAGGTCCCGGGGTTTTTCTGCATTTGCGGTTTCCTCGTTAACAAAATTTATGGTGTCTGTGTTATTTCTTTTCCGCATTATATTTTATATAATAGAATAATACAGGTTGTACATTAAGATCATCAACTTCTCTAATCCAACCTTTGGTTGTTAATTGTAGTTGATTGATCCTTGGACATGGGTCTTTGGTACCGTCCAAGTTATCTCTCTTTCATAAAGACTCGCAAGTTTATATTTGCTTGAGTAAAGATCAAATCGAGAGATTGAGATATAAACTCTTTGATATATCTTTTTATTGATTGAGTCTGACTGTCTAGTTGATTCTCATAAAAAGTATATTGGAGTTTGTCCATACAGATTGCTGGGCGGTGTTGTTAGGCCCTCGCTTTTTCAGAAAGTCGCAACTTCTTCCATGGGAAGTATTCATTTTAAAATAATCATATCTTGGATAAATACATCTCTACCTAGAATCGCACGATACTCTTGTATTTACAGTATTTTTATATCACTAAAAAGTTTCATATCATCTTGAATTTAATTTATCCTTAATTTATAAGGATAATATGTTGTACCTATAACTTGCATTTACTTTAAATATTATGAAATTACGTTGATCCAAATGAAAGGGTAGAATTTATACTTGAGTACAAAACCAAATGTAAGTATGCGTAACCGGGACGTAATAATCCTTAGTGTTGTGTTTTCACCGAAACGGCAAAATACATAAGTGGGTTGGTTGAAATCGATCCTTTCGTGTTTGCTCCCACAGATGGTGAACTTTTTATTACCAAAAAATAAACGGTAATTGTATAAAGATATTTGTATGGTCAAGGTGGATTAGGTGTTTTTTCCATAAAAATAACTCAGGGTTTATATTTTGTTGATCAAAGTGAAGGCACAAAAGTTTCCACGACAGTAAGACTTCAAAGCAAGTGCTTGATTTTTGGAACTGTTGAATATCGCAAACCTCGTAACCCAAACCCAAACGGACCTTTCGCAAAACATATCAACGTGTGGGCACCTTAGGTTCCTAATAACACAGAAAACAATGAATTCGTACATAGAGCTCCCAAGAGGCGCCGAATTGAATCATATGCAAACAACTTTTTTTATTCCGCCATGAGTCGGTCACCACGATTTTTTTCTTATTCTGATTTTATTTTATTTATGTCACCATGATTTTATTTTCTTATTCAGAATTAACACGCATCCACAACTCTAAATAACCAAATATGACCAATATGAGATTTTATTAGACAACATCAAAATCCATAAACAACTAATCGTCTGCACTGAAATGAAATACCATGAACTGTCTATAAAACCAACAAACCAAATAATATATAAGTTAGAAATAAATTGGAAGAGCATAGCTGGTTATAAAGCAAGATTACAAAATCTAAACCAGAAAGAATGGTGAATAATTATAAAACCGATACACTCTCAGGTATTCCCGCTGGGTCTGCCCTTGCGAATCGACTTAAAAATGTACCCCGTTTTTTTTCATTTACAACATAGGCTTGTGGATGGTTTTCCATCCAAA
Source organism: Papaver somniferum (assembly GCF_003573695.1). Taxonomy (NCBI): domain Eukaryota; kingdom Viridiplantae; phylum Streptophyta; class Magnoliopsida; order Ranunculales; family Papaveraceae; genus Papaver; species Papaver somniferum. Next base: position 168,882,641 of record NC_039363.1, on the reverse strand, counting down.
CGTTAGAAAAGTCAATTCTTTGTTCTAAAACAGATTACTTTTATGAGACCAATTTAAGTTAAAATAGCAAGAAAAAAATTGGTTTCTTTAATTACTGAACATTGCACATGTATGGTGTTGCCAGTATACATCTATCACACTGCACAAAGTGCAAAATAATTAAAAAAAACAGCATAAACAAAGATTTGACCTGCTAAAACATTTAGAAAACAAAACGTTCCTATATATTAGAAAAAATGACATTTAGATTACAGGTACTTTGTATCCTCTATACTAATATGCAGTAGCCATTGTTTAGTGAAATTCAAATTTTCCTTTTTATTAGATTCTATAAAAATTACTCCGTGCTAACGTTAAAAATATGCGAGACAAAATCCTTATTTTTTGAACAAACTCAAAGAGTTCCCATCTATTCTGCAAAGGCCTTCCTTCGTTGATAACAACCTTAAATATTATAAGGAAGTCGTAGAAACTCCAAAGAACAGGAATGCTAAAATTATTTCATGATTCAAGTGGAATTCAACATACCCAGTACAACAGCGGTGATCCATGACAGACATCCAAATTTCTTGGCTAAAATCAAAAAAAAAAAAAAACAAGAGTATGTTATAAGAAGCTTTGTAAACAGACATAGCAAATGCTACAGACGCTGCAATGCCAGTGCAACATATCTCGGTTGCATTCTCTGTAATCCCAGAATACTAATTTTTGAAGCATACTTCTTATAACAACGCATCATAAAACCTTTTGATATACGTAACTTATCGTTTCGTATGTTTTTGTGATTTGGATACCTTGATGCAGGAAAAAAAAAAGATTCAAGCAGACCTTTCAAGTAACCAAAATCTAATGTAGCTTTAAGATTAAAAGCCAAATTTTTATGATGATACTTATCAAGCAACATAAAGCCTCTGAGTTGCATGGTGTCACCGTACTAAAATAAAATGCTAAGAATTTCATAGAAAATATAGTAAACCGTGTAAATATGTGAATTTAAAGTTTAGATAAAGTATAAATTGGCCTTTAGCTCATCACATGGAGAAGTTACAAATATTAAGTAAACATTATCTAAAAAATCACAAAAAATATGTCAAAAACAAAGTATACAATACCTATAAAAAGAGATAATCAGGTTGGGAATCATAACTATTTTATTCGCTCTGAAAATATTAGAGTCAACTGCTCCCAAGATGCATTTACTCATACGACAGGAGATCCATTTGAATAGAAAAAAAAAATAGACTAAGATCCTAGCATTATCAGTAAAATATCAATATGCTTCAAAAAAAAAGTAAAATATCAAGTTGACTCTTATATCCAGTTGAAATCAATGGTGAATTGATGAGTGTGTAAAAGTGTATTGTACGAAACGCTTACCTGCACTTTTCCAATCTGTACCAGCTACAATGGCTTGAGCAGCAATAAACCATTGAGCATTTTCACCCCTTTGAACATTCGATACCATAATAGCACCAACCCTCATCATCTGCTTACTGATCTTTGGCTTCTTAGATCCCTTAAGAAAATAGATCCACTTGAAGACATCAAATTTATTACATGCATTATTGGAGTAGAAAAGAAAAATAGAAACACCCAGTTCACAAAACCAATTACTGTAAGTGATTGAGAAGAAAATTAAATTTTAGGTGATAAAAATATGGAACCTATAAGGTTGTCGAAGAAACATAATTCTTTATTATTTGCATGAATTTATCTATAAGTACTGCACATATCAGAAAACAGTTCTACAACATTTTTGTACGTTTGGAAAAGCACAAACTAAATCTATATGTAAAGACAAATCAGTTGACATTTTACTGCATATATCAAGACGTACAATATATACTTGTGGGAGTTGCAAACAAAGTTACAACACATGTAAGCTTCCACAGCTTGATAAGCTACAGCCTTTGAATTATAAATTTTACTGATAATTAAAGTTTGATTAACTTAAACGCCAACGTATATTCAATCTGTTATCATTGCCACATACCCATACCCATAATAGAAGATGTCAAGATCCTAAAATCAGGACGACCAATTGTATCTACCTTATATCTATTAAACAACAATTCAAAAGATTAAACAATAATTCAAAATTATAATAATAATGAAATCTTAGAGTAGAAAAAATATTGGACCACGGTCACACGCAAAAGTAATAGAAGGACGACTTCCATACTTGCTAACAGAGAGATAAATGGTCCGTCATTTCAACTTATATAGATTATGCAACATGCATTAGAAAAGCAGTTGTTTGCGCATGTTTTTCCAGCTACATTTCAGTTAGCATTCATATTTCCTATCGAGAATACTCAGAGAAGCAATAAAGAGAAGGCATGCAAACACTAACGTTGTTTTGTTACAATTAGTTTCCCCCTTAGTAGAAAGCAAGTAATTAATGGAGATGCTGAACTACCACAAACCTTATGTTCTTAATGGAATTGCTTTCTAGTGTCTTATATTCCGAATGGAGCAACAACCAATGAAGTTCGCAATGGATAATTTAGGGGAGATGCTAAACAAAAAAAAATGCGGCAATAAAACAGATATACCAAAGTTTGCAGTTCTAGAATGTAGACTAACTTACATTGAGTACAAAGATACGTTCTTTGGAAATTCTAGTTCAACCAAATAGCAATATGAGCAAATGGCTTCAGGTTAAATCAACTAAATATAACTTGATCACTGGGAACATATTTGATTTCAACATGAGTTTTTTTCCAACCACATAAACTGTATTACAATAAAGAAGTAGGAAGAAAGCTTTTCCGCATCATCTGCTGCAAATATTATAAAAAAATTCAACTTATCAGCCTTGTTAAGCAATAAGCCTTCTTCAATTAACGCCAACAACAAATTAGTGTTCAAGCTTTTGTTCAAGCTTCTTTCATGAGCCTCATCTACAATGATGCATGAAACCCAAGTCAGTTTCTCATCATTCATGTAATGTTGTAGTAATCAGTGATAGAACTATTACCTTGAAGTTGAAGTCGAATTTCTTCCTAGATGAGCAAGACTGGTAACAACTGATAGAACTATTATGTATACGGTATACCCATTACTTTCTTCCTCTACCCTTTGAGCCAGTAAATCAACAACGATTTGGTGAGATTGAGTGCATGCTATACATAAATCCTGATTTCATCGAGTTATCAAAAAAAAAGAAAAAAAATCTGAATCACCCAATTACCATGACATTCTCAACTAAGAAAATTTTAGAGACTTAGCATGTATCGTGATCATTGCCACTGAAAACACCTCCACAATAATATATCGAAGTGGAGACATATAAGTTCTTCTCAACAAAACATCAACAACCTAGAACCTAAATATCACAAATTGATCAGAACAAAAGAAGCACCGAAACTAACATAACAAATGATCAGTACAAATAAAGCACCGAAACTGCATAAAATATAGAGAAGAAGAAAACATTAGGGGTTAGGTTTCGTCTTTGTCGGTAAGAATTTCAGAGAACCAACAAAGATGATCTGTAAACAAAATCAAAAATTATATTAAAAGGTTTGAGTGAAAAAAGTTAGGTAAGTTCACATTTCAGGTGTATACACACTTTTGATTTAGGAAATTTAGCCTATTCCAGAAAGTAAATATACATGCCGAAATTTCATTTATTTCCATTGCCAAATTTTGCATAAGTTGCATAAGTTGCCACGAAAGGACCGTCAGATTTGGCGAAATATAGCAACACCTACATTTGCTTCCGAAAATATACTATGAGTTAGAGAAAAAAATCAAAAAGTTTTTTTTTTTTTTTTGAAAGATCAAAAGTATCTTGATTTTAATGTTATATATAAAAAAATCTTATATTTCCTATAATATTAAATGTTTATCAAGGAAAAAAAAGATAAGAGAAAAAATATACCGAAAGAATAAACTATAATTAAGGAAAAAATATCCAATATTTATTTATTTGGAAATCTTCGGATTTTTCAAAAAAAAAATTGTTTTTCTCCAAAAGGTTTTCTTAGATTTTTCTATATATAGCATCTTGTTTGCAGTTAATTTTGAAGATCTGGATTTTATTAAAATCATGTAAACGTGGGGTAAAAAAATCCCAACCATATCGATCAATATGGAACATTAGATCGAGCCAATTTTATTAAAAATTAACGACCACGAAATGTAGGGGGTATAAGTTGCTTTTCGGCCAATCAGAAGCGATGGTTTTGTTCACCGGCCAATAGGAGGGGAGGTTACCGCAACTCTCGACGTGAAGCGAGAGGTGGCGTGGGATTTTTAGGTTATTGATGACTTTGTAATCTTGGTATGACCGGTATTTGAGCCTTTAAGTATCTGTTTTGTTGGAGCCACGAAGAATCACTACCCATTTCAGTAGTTCATATATATCCCGGCCCATCCCATAAATCACTAAGCCCATAATCATAGTTGTAAGCATCCTGATCCCATGTTAAATTATACTCTTCTCCAGTGCATTTTAGGTACTAACAACAAACAAAATGAAATATGAATTTAATATTTTTCAAATACAGTAACATCTATAAATAATAGGCTTCGGACCACCCAAATCCTATTATTTTAAAGAGAAATTACTTAATCGATGAAAGCTAATATTTCTCTCAGCTGCGTTCATGGATATAAGTATATTTTTTCTTTAAGTCAATTTTATTATATTTTGGAAATTTACACAAAGGAGTTTTTAGTTGGTAACCGAGCAACAAGTTGGGCAATTTTTATTATATTTTCTAATGAAATTATTATTTTATATTATATAATAATTGGGACCTATTAATATAAGGGAACTTTTGAAATATATTATATTATAGTTTTATCAAATTTATCATTTTAGCACCAAAATATGCAGAACAACTTTGATTGAATATAGCGTTCATGGGAGATCTTTATCGGAGATTAAAGACAATGATGGTCAAAATCACCAGGCATGGAAGAGAATGAATTTGCCAAACTATTTGGGTGATTAATAAATCGAGAATGCAAAAATAAATTTTATCTTCCTAGTTGTAAACGAGATCTTCTTTATGGCTTAAGACGGCTATAGAGGAGGGGTCGGAGTTCTTTTCTACCTCCCTACGATTACGGGTATTATATGGATTCCTCGATAATTCGCGGATTATTCGTGATCGCCAGTAATTCACCGCACTAATTCATAGCATATTTTAACACGCTTTAACACATTTCCAGTTTTTTAACATTTTCACACTTAAAATATAAGAGCTCCCAAGAGAACAAATTCAAATATTATATTAAAAAAATCAAAACTTTTCCTTATTTAAAATAAACTCAATACGCAATACACCATATCAAGTGCATGAAATAAATAGATTATTTTATCATATTAGTAATGGCAAGAGAAATTCCAGTCAGCTGGAAGAAATCGCCATTTTGTTTGGTCAATGGAGAAGGCAAAGCGAGACCAAGAAGAACTTCCTCGACTCATATTCACACATAATTGAAGCCTCCATGGCAGCACTCATTGTATATTTGCACTACTGAAATCCTTAGTTTTAAAACTTGAAGTAGCTTTTTGAACAGAACGAATAGCATCCCGATATCTATTAAAACAACTGTTTACGGATGACTTTGGAATCGGTTGTGTTTTTCGGTCTTTCAAGAGTTGACCGATATAAGAATGAACAGAAGTTGCATTTTGTAGACATGTTGCATTGATATTACTCCGAGTCCCCGAAGATCAGCATCTTTACTCTTAGGGTTTGCCATCAGAGATGCGACACAGAAATCATATTCAACTTTGAACTCTTTGACTGGAGGCGTGTTTTGGAAGCATTCTTGCATACATCCTTAATTAAATCACCATTTACATTATGAAAGTTGAGAACAAGAAAAACAATGAAGAAGGAGGGTAATGAGAATGATGGATTCATCTTTTTGTTTGAACTTTTGTCAAATATGGTCTTTTATTTTTCCCCTCTCTGTAGAAAAACTGTGACAATCTTCTAGGTCGATATTTATCTACATCTATAAACCAAATTTGCTATATTTAAGGCTAAATTAATAAGGTATTAAAGAGGTAAAATTGGTATGACCACTATTTAAGAGTTGGAGATCTCAATAAAGATATTATGATGAGTAATTGGAAAATATCCAATCAAGGATAGTCAAATCGACATATATAGTATATATTCCCTAAATGGATATACGATATATATCTTCTTCTAATCAAATAACCTTCTGGCAATTTTACCAATTTATATATCCTTTCCTTATTAGTTCTTTCCTCTGATTTTTTTCTTATTCATAACGCTCTAAATAAAATACCAGTGGAAGATTTTTTATTTATTATTAGTAATTTTTTTTTTTACTCTAAATAACTTCCAGAAATCAAAAGATAAATTGAAGGGAGTAAATCACGAGGCAGCAGATCCTCTGGTGCCGGATTAGTACCTGTCCCTCTGTCCCCACCTATCAAGGCGGTTTTAATTTCAAAGTTATATAGTAACCATACAAATGTTCTTCAATTCATTCATTCATAGAAGAAAGAAAGGCTTCTTTTTTTTCTTCTTCTATCAAGGAAACATAGATTTCTGATTTATGTTTCAGTTTGGGTGCTGCTGAAAAGGTATTCGTTTCGAAACCCCAGATCTATTTGTTCTTCATAGAACAAAGTATATTTTCGTTACTCAATGATGGAACAAAGTATCATTGTTTTGGTACAATTGCATGATTAGGGGTTTTATTGATTTTTGGGCTTTTGATTCCAGGATTCACTATTAAGGTTATTCTCCATCTCTACAACGAAAAGGGTGGATTTTTACTCAATCTCTTCTTAGTTTTTCTTTTATCGCTCTTTCAATTCAACTGCGGGATTTTAATTTCAGGGATTTTTGGTTTCAGGGTCACTGTGAAGAGAAGAGCTGATGGTAATAACTAAACTAATCAAACCTATTTTTGATTCTTCATTTTTGATCATGATTTTAGGCATTCTAGAGTTTAATTTCAAGTTTAGTTTTGGACTTCTGGGTATGTTTTTATTTGATCTTATGGTTACGTCTATGTGGGGTTGGCTGTTGGCAGTGGACAGGGGCGGAAGCACAGCAAGACTTCCCCTGCATTGTCGAAGTGTTTAGTCTTTGCCAGTTCTGTGTAAATTAGGACCCTGCACTTTAGTTGTTTGTGGAAATGCCCACGAGAGGAGAACTTGTATAATTGTATTGCCTGCCAGGTACAGTCAACTTATGTACAGTTGTAAAATAGTACCATCATCAAGCCTTATTTATCGGTCGTCGGTCATCTAGTGGATATGTACCATATTAGACTCAACTCTAGTCAGTCATCTAGTGGTATATACTTTTAGTTTGTGTTCTGACCTATAAGTTTTTGCTCCTTTTTGAAAGGGTGGGGGTTCTTGCTCGATCAATAATTGGTAGAGAATACAAGGAATACTTTAGTGGAAATCATAATACTGGTAATTGTTTCCTGTAGCTTTATAAAATGAATGTGAAGTTGATAATCAGCCACAATTTGGGGAGCTATATGAGTACTGTTTTTCTCGAACTCTGCTCACTGTATTAGGCTAGCAGATGGCAATTCTTTTGTACTTTTGAATGAGACAAATATGTATAACATGTGTGCAATTTGATCTAAGAATCTCACTGAAATACTTAAATATTGGGACAACTACTAATTATGGTTCGTTTGCAATAGTGTTGGAGTAATCTAATTTTACTGCTTTATAGGTATTCATCAAAGAAGTGCATTAAGGAATCGCTGCCCCATATTTGTTGGAAACAGCAGTCGTCGTTAAAGAGAATAAGAGTGCCCGAAAAAGAACATGATGTACAGTTTTGCTATTAGGACTTTCCGATGTTCTTTTAAGAGGTAATCTTTTCTGTTTGCTGGTGAGCAATATTTTTTTCCAACCCCCCCTAGTCTTGAATCCTGGTTCCGCCACTTGCAGTGGATGCTTGGGTGGTGGTTGTGAGTGGTGAGGACAGTTGCAGTATATGAAAATCAAGAGTGGTTGAAATTGTACAGCCTGATTTTTTCATGTATTGCAACGGTAGTACTTGTTAGATGGTATTCGTGATGTTTCTTGGACGTGGGATATTGTGTTGTATCGGTTTGATATATATAGATTAATGAGTTTTTGATTGATCGTCAGGGAGAAGCTAATGATGGCTAAAGAATACCTGCGCAAAGGGTAAGAAACTTACTGTTGTTTACTTTTATCTAGTTTACTTTTATTATATGTGCTACATTGATCTTCTGTTTGTCATGTGTTGTAATCTTGTTTCACCTCATCAATTAGTGTCGTTGTAATTTGAATCATTTGTCCTACTTAATGCTTTAACAACAAAACTTCTTGTATTTCTAACAAGGCATGCAATTATCAAGTATTTACCCCCTGAATTTTCCTATTGTGCGTGCAGTTAGTGTATCAAAACCTTCATACCCGTCCTCCAAATCAGAGTCGGACTTGTTGATTGGGACAAGTTAAGAGGCAGAAATAATATTTTCTAACTCTGATCCATGTCTTTTTGCTTTCTTTTGTGATGTAAATTACCTGTTGACACATTGTTCCCTATACTGTGTTAGTTTCTACACATTTGTTTCATGTCGTTGCTGATATGCTTGTTGGTTTGAAGGTCAATGACTCGGTTGTGATATAGGTAGAGAAAGGAATTCATAATGTTGATGATGATGCCAAGCCGACATGTCTTGTTCAAGTTTGTGTAGCATCTATATGCTTGACTATGTGTTGTGATATAGTATAAATAATGTGCATTACCTTGTCCTGAATTTTCGTGCAGTACTACATTAAATTGAGCTGATTTTGCTGAATTTTCTTTTAGTTAAGTGGAAATATGAAGTACAGAAACTTGGCTTTTGGTTAGACCTCATATTACCTTGTAGTACGTCTTGAGATGCTTCTCTTTTAGCTTATGCACCCTTAACACTGTACATCTACATGTCTTGCATATATAAAATAAAAGATTCGACTATGTTCATTTGGAATTGAAGATTTTCCAATTTTAAGACTGAATTAATCTTTTTATCTTTTTGGTTTTAATTTAAGCTTCATTCCCGAGATCTCCCAACAGTAAAGGAGGATCTTATGACGTCAATGGAAAAGAGTTACGCCCATCCTTGGGTTGGACCTCAGAGATGGGTTGGACTGCACCCATATCCAAGGTGATTTTATATCGTTCATCTTTACATTAGATACCCCATATGAATAGTACTACTTCTTTGTTAGTAACCAAATAAACCTTTTATGATATCTGCATGCAAGTACTGTACTCAAATATCATGATTGATTTCAGTAGAGTTCATTTTAATATCTATCTTATGGTTGGTATGTTGGTTATCTGTCTGCCTATTTAACCTTATTTTATGCAACAATGCATCAGAGGAATACAGGATGAGTTGGCGAATGAAAATGCAGAAACATCCAACCTAAGAAACAAGCTTGACTGGATAACTTTATGAGTGCATTTATTTACGGTTGGGTTTGCAAAGTGAGATTATTGGCATTGATTGAATATTATTTTCTCAGGGGACTCATGCCTTGAGGGCTCAACTGGAAGCAGCAAAATATGATGTGATTAAGTATTGCACTGGTACACCGTACACTCGTCTTTGTCTCTATGGTCGGTTGTCAGTAACTTAACTTAGAAACTAGAAAGTGAACAGATTCTGAGATCTTCCTGAGTAATTTTTAGATTTTAATATTTTGGTTATTTTTGTTGTAGGACTGAATACGATGATAGATGTGTGAATATTTTCTCAGCTGAAGGGAGAGTGTTTCAAGTTTAAGCTATTAAGGTAAACAACAAAACAGTAAAGACGTATTTCTATTACTTTGAGTCAGTCGATCAAGTTTTTCATGGATTATTTCTTGCACAAATTGATCGATGAAATTGAGTCGGAGATCTCAACAAAGATATCATGGATGATTAATCGGAAAATATCCAATCAAGGACAGTCAAATTGACATAGGATATATTTGTATTCCCTAAATGGATATTTTCTTCTAATCAAATAACCTTCCGGCAGTCATGATATTAATGGTTATATATCCTTTCGGACCTTTCCTTATTAGTTCTTTTATGTGATTTCTTTCTTGTTCACGACGCTCTAAATAAAATACCAGTGGGAGATTTTTTATACCTGGTATTTTTAAGGGCGACCCAAAAGGAATTAGGGGCGACACTAAAAGATAAAAAAGGTCACTCAAACGTAATTCTAAGCTACCTCTTATCTCTGATTGTTCGAAATGGCCAGTACGCCCTTATATAATCGGGAGTATACACCACAATCGGTAGGTTAGAAGTGAATCGGTAGGTTAAATTGGAACTGTACCTACCGATTATAGTGTAGATATTTCGGCTAATAATACCTTTTATAATCGGTAGGTTATCCAACATATATGACTACCGATTATAAGTTGCCCCAAAATGAGTTTTTTTCTAAAATCCTTCATGTATTGAATTTTGAAACCTGGTATAATCGGAAGGGAATACAACTTAACAACCTACCGATTATAAGGAGTCCCAGATCGAACCCTTGCCATATTCCATAGGTTTTGAGTGTACACAGCCAGCCATAACCACTTGGTTCGTGTTTTGGACGCAGCGTTAATCGAGAGTTAAATGTATTACAAAACCTACCGATTATAAGTTGCCCCAAAATGAGTTTTTTCTAAAATCCTTCATGTATTGAATTTTTAAACCTGCTACGATCGGAAGGGAATACAACTTAACAACTTACCGATTATAAGGATCCACAGATCGAACCCTTTCCATATTCCATAGGTTTTGAATGTACACAGCCAGCCATAACCACTTGGTTCGTGTTTTGGATGCAGCGTTAATCGAGAGTTAGATATATTACAACACCTACCGATTATAAGTTGCCCCAAATTCAAATTTTGAAAGCTACCATAATCGGTAGATATGCTAAATACAATACCTACCGGTTATTGGTTTCTCCACATTCAACTTTCGTCAAATTAGCCGTTGGAGTTTTTGGGAAAAACAAAAAGAACCCTTGGACCCTAAACCTATATAAAGAAACTCATATCTATCACCCCAATTGCACTAAACTCTTTCCTCTCTTCAGTTTTAATTTTCATAACAAAAAACATGGATATTACTTTTGCCGAAGAAGAAGATTGTGCTATTTATAGAGCGTGGGTTGTGGTAACTGCTCATGATCAAGTTCACAAGCTCCACAAATCGGAATCCGAAGAGCAGATATGAAACCGTATCTTAATGGTATTTGAGGCCTTAGATGGTAATCGAATTCGAAGATCATAAACGAACTAAATCGGTAGTGTAATCTAATTAATAACCTTCCGATTAGGTATTTACAATCTGGTACAGTGTAGTTTCCGATTATGTAAGGGCATTAACGTATTCTCCGCGTTTTTGGACATCCCTTAACGTAGTGTATAGGTTGAGAATAAAAAAGTCGCCCCTAATTCCTTTTGGGTCGCCCCTAAAAATGCCAGGTTTTTATACTATTAATATTTTTTTTTCTTATTATTAGGTTTTCTTTTTTTACTCTAAATAACTACCATGATATGGCTTCACAACAAAAAAAAAAACTACCATGATACGAATGTGTTCAGTTTTTGGAAAAGAAATCAAAAAATTTAATAATTCAAGGAAGTAAATCGGAATAACAAGACCTTGTTTGTTTGTTGTTTGTTTGCCGCTGACTCGGCATGGATTTGATACAATAATCAAAGGTAGGCCTATCAATCTATGGCTGTTGTTTTGCTAAATAACTTTGGTTTGCTATTAATTTGAAGAAATTTTAATGAGAATCAAACTTTCACTCGTTCATTTTATTATTTATTTTTACTTCATATATAATACAACTGCAAATAGCCTTGCAATAATCAAAGATTTATATTGGCGCCATAATATCCCCAAGATGCAGGTTTACATCACCTGATAGGAACAACTTCATTCTGACCCTGGATGTACATGTTTGCCCTCATCGGCACTGGGATGCCCATGTTCATGCACTTCTTTCTTAGGCTGATGTTTATGGCTCTGATTCTTAAGAACATATTTGGAGATGCCTCTAGCCATATTAACAAGGGAATCTACACTGATAAGAGGAGAAACTTTCTTCGCAAGTTCATCATCGTTGATTTCATATTTTGTAGTCGATTTGATAGTGCATGAATCACAACCAACTTTCTCAATGATATGGAAGCTATCCATATAGAATGTTACCCCCATGTCTAAGTATCCTCCTTCAATCTGTTGCACTTCTTTCAAACGTTTGCTCTTATCTATTGTCACGAACTTCTCCTTGTAAGTTCGCGGAACAGTTCCTGACGATACAGACGAACATAATTAATACCTATGCAAAGTGTATGAACTGATACTAAAATAAGTAAGGACTTGACATATGAGGTTCAAGATTTGTGTACATATGTTACCTGGAGGATATACAAGACGAAGAACAGTACCTAAACCACCATTTCCTTCAATAAAATCTATCCTCTCAAACACACCTGGAAGTAAATCGACGATCAGTTTAGGAAGATTAGGAGAGCTATAAACTTCCCATACATCGTCTGCTGATGCATTCACGTCGAATTCGTTGATAAGCTCATACCTCATTTTTCCTTGCAAAGGTTATCTTATTAGGCCGTATCTACGTATATTATTCTGTTTTGATGGATGTGTTCTGCTCTCGTAAAATATTGTGCTATTTATAGTGTAGTTGTCATGCTCAAACTGATTGAACAATTGGGAAGATGCATTTTTATCTTCATACTTTTTTCTTTTGAAGCATATTTTCGTACTTGATTATTTCACGGCTGTTAATGGGGGTGCTAATTTGCTTGGGGGTGTACCAATCCAAAAGCAAATTGTTGTTTTGTCTTATTTGTAAAGTGATACACCCCAAGTAATTTGGTACCCCTATTAGCAATCTGGGATTATTTTCACAAAAGTAACACGACAATGTTTAAAGTATATCGGCCTGAAAAAAGTGTAAATTGTTTAAGCACATGGTCATGGTTAGATCGCCAGCACAAGAGCGTTTACCGACTAGTCAAGTGCGTTGAGAATTTACTGACTAGTCAAGTGCGTTGAGAATTTACCGACTAGTCAAGATAACCGGGTTCTATGCTGTCAAGTAAGTTTGTAATGAAGATGCCTTTGATGATATGTTAGTTAAATTTGCGAGTTCCATGCGCTGGAAGTTTAAACCCTGAGATATGTTATTCCAATTGGTACGAACTGGATATTATTATTAACAAACACTCCAGTCATTTTTTGAAATCAGGCTATAATCCACTGCTCCCTGCAGTCAGTTTTTGCTACTGCTGAATTAAAAACTCCGTGTTTGCAAAAGAAACCATACACGATATATAGAGATTTTGGAGGAAGAAGTAAAGACTCCCAGTATCCAGCACAAGAAAAGAAGATGAGACGCAACAAAACACATAAAAATACATTGTAGTGAAACATCAAACACAAGGCCCTAGATCACACGTTTATTTTTGAGCCCTTGCTTACCAGCCAAACATCACATTTGCATGTTTGTTTTATGGTTAATTAATAGAAAAGCAAGTGGACTTTCTTAAACACTACCAATGCAAACACGAGTACAATCTTTCTTTTGATGGTCCTGCTGCCATAAGCTCATAACTTTAGCTCGATGACACCTTATACATCCCCTTATGCAAAACCAAACAAACAGAATAATAAACTTCTTACTCATTTTAAGTACCAAATGTGAATTCCAAGAACAGTAATGATAACCAGAATAAAATGCCTGTTAGTTTGCGTTTCAATGATTCTACTTCTAGGGTGTGTTAAAGATCTTCCTCCCGTTACCTTTTTTTTTAGATGCAAATTTGCTGGTATTAAGAAACACAAACACAAATAAAACGGAAAATACTGCATAGCTCATACACAGTTGCACCAATGCTTGGTTATAACCCTTGTAACCTGCACCGAAATAATTTCAGACAACAGTTAGTAGAATAACCCTAAAGGCTACACTTCCCGGGAATTGTGAAGTTGATTCGCGTACCACATCAGTCTTTATATAGACATGCATATTTTTTTCACAAATTTCGATCTGGGTTCCATGGTGGTGGTGACTTCAATTTCCCAACATACCGACTTCAAACAGTAGTCAAGTGAAATCATCTGAACTTTCACAAGGAGCAGCATTCCCTGTACTATAATTTCCAATTGGAACATGCTATAAATATATATTTAGCTGGGGATGCCTATTTTTCTCATTACTAGCTTTTTGTAATATTTCAGTTATGCTCATATCTTGAGTAACCTACGCATAATCAGTATCTTTTTTGATGCCCATGCAAAATATTCTCAGTTCAATTCAACCTTTCTTTCTCTCTCATCTCAACAAAAGGAAGAAGTAAATCTTACTAATTGTCATCGAAGACAAAAAGGACCGAACAAATTGATGAGAGTTGGCTCTATTACTTGATGAATTGTATATACGCACACAACTACATAGTGTTTGTATATATGGTTGCTGCTATCTGGGATTGCCTACATAGTATGTAATCTGACATGATAGGAACCAATTTCAAGATTTGATATTGTGAGCATACCTCTTACAATTGCAGTAGTTATAGAAAACGAAGCTAAACCTTATTCTTAAAAGATTACATCACATACACAAAGGTATGTTGCACAGCCGAAAACATGGGATGAGTGCATGCATCTAGCAAGGGAAGGTGCAAGTCTTAACTCAAGAAACAAGTCTCTACATAGTATGTAATCTGACATGATTGGAACCAATATCAAGATTTGATATAGTGAGCATACCTCTTACAATTGCAGTAATTATAGAAAACGAAGCTAAACCTTATTGTTAAAAGATTACGTCACTATGTAGCACAGCCGAAAATGTGGGATGAGTGCATGCATCTAGCAAGGAAAGGTGCAAGTCTCTAACTCAAGAAACAAGGGTCAAAACTAGTTAATACCATAGTGTAGTGCCCTCAGACCAGCTTCTGACATGGGATATTAAGAAAAGTGGACCGATAAGAAAATAAGTTATGGAAACCCACGCAACCGCTTGTCAACGTGAATTTTCCATCATTGCACAATGAAGAGTGCCATATATTACTAGATAATAAATTAAGAACAATAATTCAAGAGCTAACCTGCAATTGCAATGTGAAATCCTTGCAGAACTGATACAATCACATCTTCCTCTTCGGTTCTTTAGCTCAAATACCCAGTCTTTGCTCATAATAACCTCTTGTCCCATAGCAGTTGATTTCCTGATGCCCTCAGATCTCATAGCTATAAAAGTCATTCACAGTGTTTGAGCAAAGGAGTTTTCATAACAAGCCTGTGAGCAACCTTCAGGAAAGAGAGAGAGGAAGGAAGAGATAAAGGTGGAGAGAGACGGACAGAGGGATTGATAAGAGATGGTGGTGGTGGTGATTCAAGGCTTGTGACGAAAACTCCACGCAACTGTTCAACAAAGCGAATTTATCATCATTGAGCAAAAAATGACTTAACTAGGTCAAATATTGCATGCAGATCTTTGTCAAAGACAAAATTCATCCAGAATTTATGGGTCTGAAATATCAGTTTCTCTTAAAGCAAACTAAAACCTAAAAATAGATACAACATAGTAACAAGCTTACGTCAAGGCGCTCGTATATTTGGTATATTTGTCCTGATTCAATTAATTTAATATGCATCTCTTTCACATGCGTCTGATCTGTCGTTCAGAATACTAGCACTCCAACTCAGCTGATTTGTTTTCCAAACTTACACGCATGTCATTTGGACTCTGTAGACACAAAACACTGCAAGGAAAAAAATCAAGCTTCATAATGCCAACCATGACTAGGGATGTGTCATATAAAATGCTAGAAGCTTATGACTACGACAAATAGGTAACAAACTGAGACTCGATGAGTGACACTGATTTCCAATTTTTTAATGCCCTCAGATCGTGTAGCATCTGACATTCATTGGCAGTATAGGCAAAAGATTATCATTAAGAGGCTTCACACATCTCACGTTAATGATAATAACAATAATAAATGAGGAGGAGGAGAAGAAGAAAAAAGATGATGATGACGACAATGATGATGAAGTGGAGAATGTAAAAGCTCTTAACGACAACTGCTCGTCAATGTGATATTTCCATCATAGGGCTACAAAGTTTACCAAATAGTGCGTGAAAATAAAGGAGCGCACTAGAAGAAGCAAAAGACAAATATAAGACATCAAAATGGTATATCAAACATGTAGTGTATAAACCTTGCCTGGTAAATGCAATGCCCAAGTAGAATACACTTATGCTGGATACACTGAAAATCTAAAGAGGATCAACACAAAATTCTCCTAAAGGAAGTAAATATTCAGTGTAATTATACACAGTATAGTAGGAGATGGAGTTTCAACTCAATCTTAAATGCAAGTTTAATCCGAACTTAATTATTGTATAGTCTATCTGTTATAGTATATGGTAAATGTTTATTGGGAGTGAACACATATCTATTTATCTACTTCCTCGTTCTTTCCATAGGGTAAAAACACGGTGCAATCTAACAAATTTAAGAATCATGGAAATCTACGCTAGAGATCTCTAAGCCGTAACCAAGTAGACACATACATACAAACTTGTAGTCTCAACTCAATTGATAGATATTAAGCAAAATCAAAGTCTCAATGAAACATTTAGTTTTCTGTTGACATTACCCTTATTACTTTTTAGATCTTAGGCTGAGTCTACTGGTGAGTAAATTCAATCTTCAACTTTAAGATCCATGTCATCTTGAAAAGGAGCCAAGTTTAATGGTTTCAAACAGATACTAGTAATTTTCGCCAAATGGTTTAGAGAAACACATCTGACTACTTGATAAAAAAAAGGTGAACATGGTGGTCCCCTCCATCACTATACAAGATTTGAAAAATTGAAAATAAATCTTATAAAATCTTCTGCCTGTCATGGTATAGCAAGAAGGCGAAAAAGAATTCCCAAAACTATTTAGCGCAAAAAACTTGATTCAAGATTCCGTTCAAGCATTCCCTTTAACCACAGCTTGAATCTAGGGAACAGGCAACGGTTTTTCAAGTTGAATCCTCAATTTGAATGACCACTAGACTCAGCCTTAGAATGCTAGAGAACAGTACCATACCAACTGATAAAATAAATAAATGACACCCTCGGATTTCATATAATAAATCATTCACAGTATTAGCAAAGAGTTTTCATAAAAATCCTTTTGTCGCCACCATGTTAGAGAGAGATAACAGTGGTGATACAAGGCTCATGATGAAAGCTCCATGCAACTGTTCAAGAAAATCATCTAAACTATCACAGGGAAGCGGCATTTGCGGCCTTCAATTTCCCTTTGGAACATGCCGTCTATATACTTAAGTGGGAATGCTTATTTCATTGCTAATTTTTGTAGTACTTTACTAATGTGCATATCTTGGAATTTGGACAACTGATGTACTCGTAAGTTTCTTGAGAAAATAACTTTAACTGCCAATAAAATTTCAACAGAACATCAAACCACACAAAATGTCTTCTCAGCTTGCTAACAGAGCTAGTTTACAAGACAAAGATCAAGACCGTGGCTGTTCATGTCAAAGATCTTTCATAAAACAAAAACTACTTCCATACCCAAAATAGACACATACAGACAAAAAGCATACCCCACTCGAGTAAAGACTTGATTCAATCAAATGAGCACAATCAAAAGTCCAACGAACTTTATATTTGTATTCTAGATTCTTAGAATGCAAGAGAATAGTTCCACAACATCATTGAAGATCTACGAAACGACAATGTAGTTGATGCCTCAGATCTCATAGTTATATAATTGATTCACAGTATATCAGCAAATGAGTTTCCATAACAAGCCTGTCATCAACCTTCAAGAGCGAGAGGAAGGAAGAGACGAGAGAGGAGAGAGAGAGAGAGAGAGAGAGAGAGAGAGAGAGAGAGAATAAACCTTCACAGTATAATAAATCATTCACAGTATATCAGCAAACGACAATGTAGTTGATGCCCTCAGATCTCATAACAATTTAAGACCCTAGGAATACATGCAACTTACTAGAGAAACAAATTAGATGCTTAAAAAAAAAAAAGTTAGGGTTTATCTACATATAAGCAGAACGGACCATTCAGATAAACTTGATGAGTCAAGCCGCAAATTGTACCCAATCCTCCCTATCTCATTGCTATAGAAATTCATTGAGACTTGTAGCATCATGCAGAGAGATGACTGTAATTGAAACCCTAGTAAACAACACAACCAGTACAGAAATGGCGGAATACCCAAGAGATTTATTAGATCGAAGAAATCCTAGTAAAATTGTAATGTCACTTATGTAGGCATGCCCCTCGGACACATCAGCCCCACTTAACCCTCCCTGAGCAGGTCCAGCCACAAGTCTCAATTCATCATGTCAATATGATTTTGCTGGGTTTGATACTGATTTTGGATCACAAAACAAAATTTTCAGTTATGATCTAAATTTAGGGCATGGGTTAATATTTTTGCCACTAAGTAGGCTTCAAATGACGGGGTATATCTATTAGTTAGGATAATACCGTCTAATCTCCATAAATAAATAATTTTGGATCACAAAAAATATGTTCGTTTAACGAGGTTATTTATCTATTTAGATTTTTTTTTCTTTTTAATTTTTTTTGTATACGCTATAAAGTTGTGATAGACGTCGAACATCTTTTAAATTTATCGATCCTAACAAGTATATACGGTTATGGAATCACCTACCAGTGAAGAAATTACTGAGCCCGTAATAAATGATGAGAATGATCCTTGAACCATGTAATAGCAGTGTAATATCAAGTGAGGCCATAGGCGGAGCCAAGAGTTGGCTAACCCTGATTCTAGCCCCTAAATTTCTAAAATCTTCTACTAAGCCCTTGTTTTGACACACTAATGTGTGTTTAGCCCACCAAGCATACATAATTTGTCCACTTGGGAGGTTTTTGTACCACATTTCTATCCTATTGCATATACAAAATCAATCAGTATAATAGAGCTTATGTAGGGTTAATCATTTTAATAATTCAAATGTAACAATAACAAATATAAAAAAAATGCAAAAACTACGTACACGCAATTTGGGGATATCAAAACTAATTGGGGATAGAGAATTTGGATCCAAATATCAAATCAGAGTCATCCCTTATTTAAGTACTAGAACTTGGCTCATGACGTAACAACACGGCCACGAAAAATAAGTGAAAAAAATTATTTTGACCGGTGTTATATTGTTATTCATTTGTTGTTACTATTTAAAGTGACAACTGCTCTTCATACACTTTGATTATTATGTTTTCTTTTGTATTTGACGGAGCTTATTTTAACACCTAAAAAATTAAGCACAACTTGTAAAATATAATGTTATTTGTGTCATAACGACATCGAATAAACATTGCACACTACTATATTGACTAATTGTGATACCACCACCAGAACCACCCATTGCCGCCACGGGCTCCGTGCACCGCCACTCACAAATATCACCCTGATTACCCATAATTAGATGACCTATTTGGTTTAAAATTTTATCCCACTATTAGTTGACCTATCTCATTAAACAAATGATATTTCTAAAACTATCATTTTGGTTGATTATCGTTAGTATAATGAATATGTATAACTTGATATTCATGTTTATATTCGTTACGAAGGTGTTTTAAAATGCTTTTCAATGATAAAAAGTTTATAAATATCCATGGTATAGTTTGACAGAAATCATTTCTAAATCTGGCAAATTATTATCCATAAGGGTATAATAGTAAAAATTACTTAAAAATACTCATTTTCATTCATTGTCTTAAGAATTGTGCAAACTTAAACTAGGTCATCTAATAATGGGACGGAGGAAATATTATTAATCTTGGAAGTTTTTTCTGGTTTATAACTCTGAAATTCGAATTGCAATCAGTTCTGTTTAGGATGATCTGCCGACATAATCAGATTTATTTTTGAGAAATCCTAAAGCATGACTTTTAAACCTG
The DNA here is from genome assembly GCF_003573695.1 of Papaver somniferum. Taxonomy (NCBI): domain Eukaryota; kingdom Viridiplantae; phylum Streptophyta; class Magnoliopsida; order Ranunculales; family Papaveraceae; genus Papaver; species Papaver somniferum. The sequence continues at coordinate 168,862,637 of NC_039363.1, read as the reverse complement.
TCCCTAGGCTTTCTACTCTCGTTAGATACAAGATAATAATGAATTTGCAACTGTAATCCCAGGGAGGACAATTTATAAGGATGATGGTTTTTCTTTTGGTATTGGTGGTACTTCATAGGAATTTTTGCTCTTTTAAACATGCACTTTTTAAATCAAGACCTTCATTCTTTTTAAATATTCTTATTAGACGTTTACATACACGATGAATCTATTGATTGCTTATTATCATTTAACGAAAGGCCCTTTTCAAAATGTTCGCCCCATGCCTCTAAAACATTAGAGACGGCACTAGCCAGTTTGGTCATCTATTGAGTGGGAGTACATATTCATTTAGATAATTAATAAGATATTTATCATGGGAGATTAATAAAATATTTATTATGAGAAATTAATGAGATAATAATGATGCGCAAAGATTAAGACCGTTAGATATGAATTTCTAACTTTCAATCATAGACGTCACTTATAAACACTTACTTAAACAACCATTGACTTATCTTCTCCCTAAACAAATCTTGAGGATGATACTATAAACAATTGATAAATTAAGGATCATCAAGGAAATAAGGTTGAGCGAAATCATGTTTTTGGATTTAATTTCTTTTGTCTCTTTAGTCTATCTCTAATTCCCAAATTTATTTCTGATTTAGGTTTGCTCAAAAGTGGAGAACTAAAGTTTTTAAGTCCATTCCTCCTTCTAGATGTGAGTGAGAAAAACAATTGTTTAGTTTTATGGGAATGTAGGTTTTTTATTTTTAGTCTATCAAATTTCTCCACTTTGTTTTTGATTTTTGGAATGGGAAAGGGAGAATATATAATGCGTTATTTCCAGATTAAAGCGTGTATTCATGGGATCGACCACATAGGTGGATTTATCAATCGGGAGGGCAAATCAAAATCTCTCTTTATGTTAACTTACTTAGTTAAACTTTGTTTTAGCTATGATATAACTCGTGTCATAACCGTGCGACTTAGTAATAAGTTAATTTATTGTGTATTGATTTTGATTTGTACCGTTCGTTTGCAGTTATTATTTTAATTGTCATGTATTTTTACCGAGTTTATGTTATCATTAAAACGATCAATAAGGTTAATCAATTTGTGGCGAAACATTATTAACAAAATATATTACTTTCACCAACACCCACCACATCCAAATATCACATGATACCACTTCTTTCCCCCACATCACCGTTGCTTCCATCCCCAACCACCGGACGTGTTTTTCATTTTTTTAATCACAAACGTCATGAGAAAAGTTTATATTGAACAAACTTAAGTCGTCAATAAATTTATTCCACTATTTTTTTTTATTCCATTGGTTTGTTTTTATTAAATTCTCTTTTATATTCTAATCAATTTTATTTAATACTAAAAGGCACGAACTCCGTCGCCAGTAAACGGTGAAACGCCTGTAATATCCATACACGTGTCTTTGTCGTTCTCCCAGTTGAGCACCAGGATATCAGCTGGGCGAAGATCCTTATTATTCTCTGACACCAAACCCAAAGAAACTTCTTTGCGCGCTGGAACACCGGCTTTGATAAAGTAATAATTTATTATTTTATATATATAATAACAATATATTAATTTTAATTCTTAATTTTAGTAATATCCTGGGAAAAATGAGAATTTCCATATTAAAAACTAAATTAAAGTATCTTAGGATAAATAACGAAATAGATTTTTCAAAGTCGAAAATATAGAAAAAAAAACATAAATGGAAATAATTTTAGAACGACATGCACTTGTTTTTAAAGTAATAAATCTTATTAGTTTCCATGAAAAAAGATTTTTATAAAGATTTTTTTTGTAATTCAAGAATGTGATTCCGGGTCTTATGAGTGCACTACGAACTATTAAGGATGAAATACAGCTGGATTTGAACTTCAAAGAAAAACAATCAACATTGAATCATATTTTGAGAAAATTTTATGTGTATGAAAATTATTTTTTATTTTATATAATAATTGTGACCTATTAATGTAAGGGAACTTTTGAAATGTATTATATTATAGTTTTATCAAATTTATTATTTTAGCACCAAAAACACGAGTCGGGACTGAGAAATTTTATTATTTTAGCAAGACTATTATATTATCGAGTATTATTTTAAGAAAAGTTTGATTGTACAATCATTAGTAATTGAGTTCAGATATGCATAACAACTTTGGTTGAATATAGCGTTCATAGGAGATCTGTATCGGAGATTAAAGACAATGATGGTCAAAATCACCAGGCATGGAAGAGAATGAATTTGTCAAACTATTTGGGTGATTAATAAATCGAGAAAGCAAAAATAAATTTTATCTTCCTAGTTGTAAACGAGATCTTGTTTATGGCTTAAGACGGCTACAGAGGAGGGGTCGGAGTTCTCTATTTTAAATTATTTGCTCCCTCTTTTCTACCTCCCTACGATTACGGGTATTATATGGATTCTTCGATAATTAACGGATTATTCGTGATCGCCAGTAATTCACCGCACTAATTCATAGCATATTTTAACACGCTTTAACACATTTTCAGTTTTTCAACGTTTTCACACTTAAAATATAAGAGCTCCCAAGAGAACAAATTCAAATATTATATAAAAAAAATCAAAACTTTTCCTTTATTTAAAATAAACTCAATACGCAATACACCATATCAAGTGCATGAAACAAATAGATTATTTTACCATATTAGTAATGGCAAGAGAAATTCCAGTCAGCTGAAAGAAATCGCCATTTTGTTTGGTCAATGGAGTAGGCAAAGCGAGACCAAGAAGAACTTCCTCAAACTCATATTCACACAGAATTGAAGCTTCCATGGCAGCACTCATTTGTATATTAGCACTACTGAAATCTTTAGTTTTAAAACTTGCAGTAGCTTTTTGAACAGAACGAATAGCATCCCGATATTCATATAAACAACTCCTTACGGATGACTTTGGAATCGGTTGTGTTTTTCGGTCTTTCAAGAGTTGAGCGATATAAGAATGAACAGAAGTTGCATTTTGTAGACATGTCTGCATTGATATTACTCCGAGTCCACGAAGATCAGCGTCTTTACTCTTAGGGTTTGCCGTCAGAGATGCGACACAGAAATCATATTCAACTTCGAACTCTTTGACTGGAGGCGTGTTTTTGGAAGCATTCTTGCATACATCCGTAACTAAATCACCATTTACATTACGAAAGTTGAGAATAAGAAAAACAATGAAGAAGGAGGGTAATGAGAATGATGGATTCATCTTTTTGTTTGAACTTTTGTCAAATATGGTCTTTTATTTTTCCCCTCTCCGTAGAAAAACTGTGATAATCTTCTAGGTCGATATTTATCTACATCTATAAACCAAATTTGCTATATTTAAGGCTAAATTAATAAGGTATTAAAGAGGTAAAATTGGTATGACCACTATTTAAGAGTTGGAGATCTCAATAAAGATATTATGATGAGTAATTGGAAAATATCCAATCAAGGATAGTCAAATCGACATATATAGTATATATTCCCTAAATGGATATACGATATATATCTTCTTCTAATCAAATAACCTTCTGGCAATTTTACCAATTTATATATCCTTTCCTTATTAGTTCTTTCCTCTGATTTTTTTTCTTATTCATAACGCTCTAAATAAAATACCAGTGGAAGATTTTTTATTTATTATTAGTAATTTTTTTTTTTACTCTAAATAACTTCCAGAAATCAAAAGATAAATTGAAGGGAGTAAATCACGAGGCAGCAGATCCTCTGGTGCCGGATTAGTACCTGTCCCTCTGTCCCCACCTATCAAGGCGGTTTTAATTTCAAAGTTATATAGTAACCATACAAATGTTCTTCAATTCATTCATTCATAGAAGAAAGAAAGGCTTCTTTTTTTTCTTCTTCTATCAAGGAAACATAGATTTCTGATTTATGTTTCAGTTTGGGTGCTGCTGAAAAGGTATTCGTTTCGAAACCCCAGATCTATTTGTTCTTCATAGAACAAAGTATATTTTCGTTACTCAATGATGGAACACAGTATCATTGTTTTGGTACAATTGCATGATTAGGGGTTTTATTGATTTTTGGGCTTTTGATTCCAGGATTCACTATTAAGGTTATTCTCCATCTCTAAAACGAAAAGGGTGGATTTTTACTCAATCTCTTCTTAGTTTTTCTTTTATCGCTCTTTCAATTCAACTGCGGGATTTTAATTTTAGGGATTTTTGGTTTCAGGGTCACTGTGAAGAGAAGAGCTGATGGTAATAACTAAACTAATCAAACCTATTTTTGATTCTTCATTTTTGATCATGATTTTAGGCATTCGGGGTTGGCTGTTGGCAGTGGACAGCGGCGGAAGCACAGCAAGACTTCCCCTGCATTGTCGAAGTGTTTAGTCTTTGCCAGTTCTGTGTAAATTAGGACCCTGCACTTTAGTTGTTTGTGGAAATGCCCACGAGAGGAGAACTTGTATAATTGTATTGCCTGCCAGGTACAGTCAACTTATGTACAGTTGTAAAATAGTACCATCATCAAGCCTTATTTATCGGTCGTTGATCATCTAGTGGATATGTACCATATTAGACTCAACTCTAGTCAGTCATCTAGTGGTATATACTTTTAGTTTGTGTTCTGACCTATAAGTTTTTGCTCCTTTTTGAAAGGGGGGGTTCTTGCTCGATCAATAATTGGTAGAGAATACAAGGAATACTTTAGTGGAAATCATAATACTGGTAATTGTTTCCTGTAGCTTTATAAAATGAATGTGAAGTTGATAATCAGCCACAATTTGGGGAGCTATATGAGTACTGTTTTTCTCGAACTCTGCTCACTGTATTAGGCTAGCAGATGGCAATTCTTTTGTACTTTTGAATGAGACAAATATGTATAACATGTGTGCAATTTGATCTAAGAATCTCACTGAAATACTTAAATATTGGGACAACTACTAATTATGGTTCGTTTGCAATAGTGTTGGAGTAATCTAATTTTACTGCTTTATAGGTATTCATCAAAGAAGTGCATTAAGGAATCTCTGCCCCATATTTGTTGGAAACAGCAGTCGTCGTTAAAGAGAATAAGAGTGCCCGAAAAAGAACATGATGTACAGTTTTGCTATTAGGACTTTCCGATGTTCTTTTAAGAGGTAATCTTTTCTCTTTGCTGGTGAGCAATATTTTTTTCCAACCCCCCCTAGTCTTGAATCCTGGTTCCGCCACTTGCAGTGGATGCTTGGGTGGTGGTTGTGAGTGGTGAGGACAGTTGCAGTATATGAAAATCAAGAGTGGTTGAAATTGTACAGCCTGATTTTTTCATGTATTGCAATGGTAGTACTTGTTAGATGGTATTCGTGATGTTTCTTGGACGTGGGATATTGTGTTGTATCGGTTTGATATATAGATTAATGAGTTTTTGATTGATCGTCAGGGAGAAGCTAATGATGGCTAAAGAATACCTGCGCAAAGGGTAAGAAACTTACTGTTGTTTACTTTTATCTAGTTTACTTTTATTATAGTGCTACATTGATCTTCTGTTTGTCATGTGTTGTAATCTTGTTTCACCTCATCAATTAGTGTCGTTGTAATTTGAATCATTTGTCCTACTTAATGCTTTAACAACAAAACTTCTTGTATTTCTAACAAGGCATGCAATTATCAAGTATTTACCCCCTGAATTTTCCTATTGTGCGTGCAGTTAGTGTATCAAAACCTTCATACCCGTCCTCCAAATCAGAGTCGGACTTGTTGATTGGGACAAGTTAAGAGGCAGAGGCAAAAATATTTTCTAACTCTGATCCATGTCTTTTTGCTTTCTTTTGTGATGTAAATTACCTGTTGACACATTGTTCCCTATACTGTGTTAGTTTCTACACATTTGTTTCATGTCGTTGCTGATATGCTTGTTGGTTTGAAGGTCAATGACTCGGTTGTGATATAGGTAGAGAAAGGAATTCATAATGTTGATGATGATGCCAAGCCGACATGTCTTGTTCAAGTTTGTGTAGCATCTATATGCTTGACTATGTGTTGTGATATAGTATAAATAATGTGCATTACCTTGTCCTGAATTTTCGTGCAGTACTACATTAAATTGAGCTGATTTTGCTGAATTTTCTTTTAGTTAAGTGGAAATATGAAGTACAGAAACTTGGCTTTTGGTTAGACCCTCATATTACCTTGTAGTACGTCTTGAGATGCTTCTCTTTTAGCTTATGCACCCTTAGCACTGTACATCTACATGTCTTGCATATATAAAATAAAAGATTCGACTATGTTCATTTGGAATTGAAGATTTTCCAATTTTAAGACTGAATTAATCTTTTTATCTTTTGGTTTTAATTTAAGCTTCATTCCCGAGATCTCCCAACGGTGAAGGAGGATCTTATGACGTCAATGGAAAAGAGTTACGCCCATCCTTGGGTTGGACCTCAGAGATGGGTTGGACTGCACCCATATCCAAGGTGATTTTATATCGTTCATCTTACATTAGATACCCCATATGAATAGTACTACTTCTGTTAGTAACCAAATAAACCTTTTATGATATCTGCATGCAAGTACTGTACTCAAATTTCATGATTGATTTCAGTAGAGTTCATTTTGAATATCTATCTTATGGTTGGTATGTTGGTTATCTGTCTGCCTATTTAACCTTATTATTATGCAACAATGCATCAGAGGAATACAGGATGAGTTGGCGAATGAAAATGCAGAAACATCCAACCTAAGAAACAAGCTTGACTGGATAACTTTATGAGTGCATTTATTTACGGTTGGGTTTGCAAAGTGAGATTATTGGCATTGATTGAATATTATTTTCTCAGGGGACTCATGCCTTGAGGGCTCAACTGGAAGCAGCAAAATATGATGTGATTAAGTATTGCACTGGTACACCGTACACTCGTCTTTGTCTCTATGGTCGGTTGTCAGTAACTTAACTTAGAAACTAGAAAGTGAACAGATTCTGAGATCTTCCTGAGTACTTTTTAGATTTTAATATTTTGGTTATTTTTGTTGTAGGACTGAATACGATGATAGATGTGTGAATATTTTCTCATCTGAAGGGAGAGTGTTTCAAGTTTAAGCTATTTAAGGTAAACAACAAAACAGTAAAGACGTATTTCTATTACTTTGAGTCAGTCGATCAAGTTTTTCATGGATTATTTCCTGCACAAATTGATCGATGAAATTGAGTCGGAGATCTCAACAAAGATATCATGGATGATTAATCGGAAAATATCCAATCAAGGACAGTCAAATTGACATAGGATATATTTGTATTCCCTAAATGGATATTTTCTTCTAATCAAATAACCTTCTGGCAGTCATGATATTAATGGTTATATATCCTTTCGGACCTTTCCTTATTAGTTCTTTCTTGTGATTTTTTTTCTTGTTCATGACGCTCTAAATAAAATACCAGTGGGAGATTTTTTATACCTGGCATTTTTAGGGGCGACACTAAAAGACAAAAAAGGTCACCCAAACGTAATTCTAAGCTACCTCTTATCTCTGATTGTTCGGAATGGCCAATACGCCCTTATATAATCGGGAGCATACACCACAATCGGTAGGTTAGAGGTGAATCGGTAGGTTAAATTGGAACTGGACCTACCAATTATAGTGTAGATATTTGGGCTAATAATCCCTTTTATAATCGGTAGGTTATCCAACATATATGACTACCGATTATAAGTTGCCCCAAAATGAGCTTTTTCTAAAATCCTTCATGTATTGAATTTTTGAAACCTGGTATAATCGGAAGGGAATACAACTTAACAACTACCGATTATAAGGAGTCCCAGATCGAACCATTGCCATATTCCATAGGTTTTGAGTGTACACAGCCAGCCATAACCACTTGGTTCGTGTTTTGGACGCAGCGTTAATCGAGAGTTAAATATATTACAAAACATACCGATTATAAGTTGCCCCAAAATAAGTTTTTTCTAAAATCCTTCATGTATTGAATTTTTAAACCTGCTACGATCGGAAGGGAATACAACTTAACAACTTACCAATTATAAGGAGCCACGGATCGAACCCTTTCCATATTCCATAGGTTTTGAGTGTACACAGCCAGCCATAACCACTTGGTTCGTGTTTTGGATGCAGCGTTAATCGAGAGTTAAATATATTACAACACCTACCGATTATAAGTTGCCCCAAATTCAAATTTTGAAAGCTACCATAATCGGTAGATATGCTAAATACAATACCTACCGATTATTGGTTTCTCCACATTCAACTTTCGTCAAATTAGCCGTTGGAGTTTTTGGGAAAAACAAAAAGAGCCCTTGGACCCTAAACCTATATAAAGAAACTCAGATCTATCACCCCAATTGCACCAAACTCTTTCATCTCTTCAGTTTTAATTTTCATAACAAAAAACATGGATATTACTTTTGCCGAATAAGAAGATTGTGCTATTTATAGAGCGTGGGTTGTGGTAACTGCTCATGATCAAGTTCACAAGCTCCACAAATCGGAATCCGAAGAGCAGATATGAAACCGTATCTTAATGGTATTTGAGGCCTTAGATGGTAATCGAATTCGAAGATCATAAAAGAACTTAATCCGTAGTGTAATCTAATTAATAACCTTCCGATTAGGTATTTACAATCTGGTACAGTGTAGCTTCCAATTATGTAAGGGCATTAACGTATTCTCCGCGTTTTTGGACATCCCTTAACGTAGTGTATAGGTTGGGAATAAAAAAAGTCGCCCCTAATTCCTTTTGGGTCGCCCCTAAAAATGCCAGGTTTTTATACTATATTATTAAGATTTTTTTCTTATTATTAGGTTTTCTTTTTTTACTCTAAATAACTACCATGATATGGCTTCACAAAAAAAAAAAAAGAAAGAAAACTACCATGATATGAATGTGTTCAGTTTTGGAAAAGAAATCAAAAGATTTAATAATTCAAGGAAGTAAATCGGAATAACAAGACCTTGTTTGTTTGCCGCTGACTCGACATGGATTTGATACAATAATCAAAGGTAGGCCTATCAATCTATGGCTGTTGTTTTGCTAAATAACTTTGGTTTGCTATTAATTTGAAGAAATTTTAATGAGAATCAAACTTTCACTCGTTCATTTTATTATTTATTTTTACTTCATACATAATACAACTGCAAATAGCCTTGCAATAATGAAAGATTTATATTGGCGCCATAATATCCCCAAGCTGCAGGTTTACATCACCTGATAGGAACAACTTCATTCTGACCCTGGATGTACATGTTTGCCCTCATCGGCACTGGGATGCCCATGTTCATGCACTTCTTTCTTAGGCTGATGTTTATGGCTCTGATTCTTAAGAACATATTTGGAGATGCCTCTAGCCATATTAACAAGGGAATCTACACTGATAAGAGGAGAAACTTTCTTCGCAAGTTCATCGTCGTTGATTTCATATTTTGTAGTCGATTTGATAGTGCATGAATCACAACCAACTTTCTCAATGATATGGAAGCTATCCATATAGAATGTTACCCCCATGTCTAAGTATCCTCCTTCAATCTGTTGCACTTCTCAAACACACCTGGAAGTAAATCGACGATCAGTTTAGGAAGATTAGGAGAGCTATAAACTTCCCATACATCGTCTGCTGATGCATTCACGTCGAATTCGTTCATAAGCTCATACCTCATTTTTCCTTGCAAAGGTTATCTTATTAGGCCGTATCTACGTATATTATTCTGTTTTGATGGATGTGTTCTGCTCTCGTAAAATATTGTGCTATTTATAGTGTAGTTGTCATGCTCAAACTGATTGAACAATTGGGAAGATGCATTTTTATCTTCATACTTTTTTCTTTTGAAGCATATTTTCGTACTTGATTATTTCAAGGCTGTTAATGGGGGTGCTAATTTGCTTGGGGGTATACCAACCCAAAAGCAAATTGTTGTTTTGTCTTATTTGTAAAGTGATACACCCCAAGTAATTTGGTACCCCTATTAGCATAGCAATCTGGGATTATTTTCACAAAAGTAACGCGACAATGTTTAAAGTATATCGGCCTGAAAAAAGTGTAAATTGTTTAAGCACATGGTCATGGTTAGATCGCCAGCACAAGAGCGTTTACCGACTAGTCAAGTGCGTTGAGAATTTACCGACTAGTCAAGATAACCGGGTTCTATGCTGTCAAGTAAGTTTGTAATGAAGATGCCTTTGATGATATGTTAGTTAAATTTGCGAGTTCCATGCGCTGGAAGTTGAAACCCTGAGATATGTTATTCCAATTGGTACGAACTGGATATTATTATTAACAAACACTCCAGTCATTTTTTGAAATCAGGCTATAATCCACTGCTCCCTGCAGTCAGTTTTTGCTACTGCTGAATTAAAAACTCCGTGTTTGCAAAAGAAACCATACACGATATATAGAGATTTTGGAGGAAGAAGTAAAGACTCCCAGTATCCAGCACAAGAAAAGAAGACGAGACGCAACAAAACACATAAAAAACATTGTAGTGAAACATCAAACACAAGGCCCTAGATCACACGTTTATTTTTGAGCCCTTGCTTACCAGCCAAACATCACATTTGCATGTTTGTTTTATGGTTAATTAATAGAAAAGCAAGTGGACTTTCTTAAACACTACCAATGCAAACACGAGTACAATCTTTCTTTTGATGGTCCTGCTGCCATAAGCTCATAACTTTAGCTCGATGACACCTTATACATCCCCTTATTATCTGCAAAACCAAACAAACAGAATAATAAACTTCTTACTCATTTTAAGTACCAAATGTGAATTCCAAGAACAGTAATGATAACCAGAATAAAATGCCTGTTAGTTTGCGTTTCAATGATTCTACTTCTAGGGTGTGTTAAAGATCTTCCTCCCGTTACCTTTTTTTTAGATGCAAATTTGCTGGTATTAAGAAACAAACACAAATAAAACGGAAAATACTGCATAGCTCATACACAGTTGCACCAATGCTTGGTTATAACCCTTGTAACCTGCACCGAAATAATTTCAGACAACAGTTAGTAGAATAACCCTAAAGGCTACACTTCCCGGGAATTGTGAAGTTGATTCGCGTACCACATCAGTCTTTATATAGACATGCATATTTTTTTCACAAATTTCGATCTGGGTTCCATGGTGGTGGTGACTTCAATTTCCCAACATACCGACTTCAAACAGTAGTCAAGTGAAATCATCTGAACTTTCACAAGGAGCAGCATTCCCTGTACTATAATTTCCAATTGGAACATGCTATAAATATATATTTAGCTGGGGATGCCTATTTTTCTCATTACTAGCTTTTTGTAATATTTCAGTTATGCTCATATCTTGAGTAACCTACGCATAATCAGTATCTTTTTTGATCCCCATGCAAAATATTCTCAGTTCAATTCAACCTTTCTTTCTCTCATCTCAACAAAAGGAAGAAGTAAATCTTACTAATTGTCATCGAAGACAAAAAGGACCGAACAAATTGATGAGAGTTGGCTCTATTACTTGATGAATTGTATATACGCACACAACTACATAGTGTTTGTATATGGTTGCTGCTATCTGGGATTGCCTACATAGTATGTAATCTGACATGATAGGAACCAATTTCAAGATTTGATATTGTGAGCATACCTCTTACAATTGCAGTAGTTATAGAAAACGAAGCTAAACCTTATTCTTAAAAGATTACATCACATACACAAAGGTATGTTGCACAGCCGAAAACATGGGATGAGTGCATGCATCTAGCAAGGGAAGGTGCAAGTCTTAACTCAAGAAACAAGTCTCTACATAGTATGTAATCTGACATGATTGGAACCAATATCAAGATTTGATATAGTGAGCATACCTCTTACAATTGCAGTAATTATAGAAAACGAAGCTAAACCTTATTGTTAAAAGATTACGTCACTATGTAGCACAGCCGAAAATGTGGGATGAGTGCATGCATCTAGCAAGGAAAGGTGCAAGTCTCTAACTCAAGAAACAAGGGTCAAAACTAGTTAATACCATAGTGTAGTGCCCTCAGACCAGCTTCTGACATGGGATATTAAGAAAAGTGGACCGATAAGAAAATAAGTTATGGAAACCCACGCAACCGCTTGTCAACGTGAATTTTCCATCATTGCACAATGAAGAGTGCCATATATTACTAGATAATAAATTAAGAACAATAATTCAAGAGCTAACCTGCAATTGCAATGTGAAATCCTTGCAGAACTGATACAATCACATCTTCCTCTTCGGTTCTTTAGCTCAAATACCCAGTCTTTGCTCATAATAACCTCTTGTCCCATAGCAGTTGATTTCCTGATGCCCTCAGATCTCATAGCTATAAAAGTCATTCACAGTGTTTGAGCAAAGGAGTTTTCATAACAAGCCTGTGAGCAACCTTCAGGAAAGAGAGAGAGGAAGGAAGAGATAAAGGTGGAGAGAGACGGACAGAGGGATTGATAAGAGATGGTGGTGGTGGTGATTCAAGGCTTGTGACGAAAACTCCACGCAACTGTTCAACAAAGCGAATTTATCATCATTGAGCAAAAAATGACTTAACTAGGTCAATATTGCATGCAGATCTTTGTCAAAGACAAAATTCATCCAGAATTTATGGGTCTGAAATATCAGTTTCTCTTAAAGCAAACTAAAACCTAAAAATAGATACAACATAGTAACAAGCTTACGTCAAGGCGCTCGTATATTTGGTATATTTGTCCTGATTCAATTAATTTAATATGCATCTCTTTCACATGCGTCTGATCTGTCGTTCAGAATACTAGCACTCCAACTCAGCTGATTTGTTTTCCAAACTTACACGCATGTCATTTGGACTCTGTAGACACAAAACACTGCAAGGAAAAAAATCAAGCTTCATAATGCCAACCATGACTAGGGATGTGTCATTAAAATGCTAGAAGCTTATGACTACGACAAATAGGTAACAAACTGAGACTCGATGAGTGACACTGATTTCCAATTTTTTAATGCCCTCAGATCGTGTAGCATCTGACATTCATTGGCAGTATAGGCAAAAGATTATCATTAAGCGGCTTCACACATCTCACGTTAATGATAATAACAATAATAAATGAGGAGGAGAGAGAGAAGAAAAAAGATGATGATGACGACAATGATGATGAAGTGGAGAATGTAAAAGCTCTTAACGACAACTGCTCGTCAATGTGATATTTCCATCATAGGGCTACAAAGTTTACCAAATAGTGCGTGAAAATAAAGGAGCGCACTAGAAGAAGCAAAAGACAAATATAAGACATCAAAATGGTATATCAAACATGTAGTGTATAAACCTTGCCTGGTAAATGCAATGCCCAAGTAGAATACACTTATGCTGGATACACTGAAAATCTAAAGAGGATCAACACAAATTCTCCTAAAGGAAGTAAATATTCAGTGTAATTATACACAGTATAGTAGGAGATGGAGTTTCAACTCAATCTTAAATGCAAGTTTAATCCGAACTTAATTATTGTATAGTCTATCTGTTATAGTATATGGTAAATGTTTATTGGGAGTGAACACATATCTATTTATCTACTTCCTCGTTCTTTCCATAGGGTAAAAACACGGTGCAATCTAACAAATTTAAGAATCATGGAAATCTACGCTAGAGATCTCTAAGCCGTAACCAAGTAGACACATACATACAAACTTGTAGTCTCAACTCAATTGATAGATATTAAGCAAAATCAAAGTCTCAATGAAACATTTAGTTTTCTGTTGACATTACCCTTATTACTTTTTAGATCTTAGGCTGAGTCTACTGGTGAGTAAATTCAATCTTCAACTTTAAGATCCATGTCATCTTGAAAAGGAGCCAAGTTTAATGGTTTCAAACAGATACTAGTAATTTTCGCCAAATGGTTTAGAGAAACACATCTGACTACTTGATAAAAAAAAGGTGAACATGGTGGTCCCCTCCATCACTATACAAGATTTGAAAAATTGAAAATAAATCTTATAAAATCTTCTGCCTGTCATGGTATAGCAAGAAGGCGAAAAAGAATTCCCAAAACTATTTAGCGCAAAAAACTTGATTCAAGATTCCGTTCAAGCATTCCCTTTAACCACAGCTTGAATCTAGGGAACAGGCAACGGTTTTTCAAGTTGAATCCTCAATTTGAATGACCACTAGACTCAGCCTTAGAATGCTAGAGAACAGTACCATACCAACTGATAAAATAAATAAATGACACCCTCGGATTTCATATAATAAATCATTCACAGTATTAGCAAAGAGTTTTCATAAAAATCCTTTTGTCGCCACCATGTTAGAGAGAGATAACAGTGGTGATACAAGGCTCATGATGAAAGCTCCATGCAACTGTTCAAGAAAATCATCTAAACTATCACAGGGAAGCGGCATTTGCGGCCTTCAATTTCCCTTTGGAACATGCCGTCTATATACTTAAGTGGGAATGCTTATTTCATTGCTAATTTTTGTAGTACTTTACTAATGTGCATATCTTGGAATTTGGACAACTGATGTACTCGTAAGTTTCTTGAGAAAATAACTTTAACTGCCAATAAAATTTCAACAGAACATCAAACCACACAAAATGTCTTCTCAGCTTGCTAACAGAGCTAGTTTACAAGACAAAGATCAAGACCGTGGCTGTTCATGTCAAAGATCTTTCATAAAACAAAAACTACTTCCATACCCAAAATAGACACATACAGACAAAAAGCATACCCCACTCGAGTAAAGACTTGATTCAATCAAATGAGCACAATCAAAAGTCCAACGAACTTTATATTTGTATTCTAGATTCTTAGAATGCAAGAGAATAGTTCCACAACATCATTGAAGATCTACGAAACGACAATGTAGTTGATGCCCTCAGATCTCATAGTTATAATAAATCATTCACAGTATATCAGCAAATGAGTTTCCATAACAAGCCTGTCATCAACCTTCAAGAGCGAGAGGAAGGAAGAGACGAAGAGAGAGAGAGAGAGAGAGAGAGAGAGAGAGAGAGAATAAACCTTCACAGTATAATAAATCATTCACAGTATATCAGCAAACGACAATGTAGTTGATGCCCTCAGATCTCATAACAATTTAAGACCCTAGGAATACATGCAACTTACTAGAGAAACAAATTAGATGCTTAAAAAAAAAAAAGTTAGGGTTTATCTACATATAAGCAGAACGGACCATTCAGATAAACTTGATGAGTCAAGCCGCAAATTGTACCCAATCCTCCCTATCTCATTGCTATAGAAATTCATTGAGACTTGTAGCATCATGCAAAGAGTTTGTAATTGAAACCCTTAACACCACAACCAGTACAAAAATGGCGGAATACCCAAAGAGATTTACTAGATCGTGAGATTCCTAGTAAAATTGTAATGTCATTTATGTAGGCATGCCCCTCGGACACATCTACCCCATCAGCCAGTAATGCCCCTCGGACACATCAGACCCACTAAGACAGAACAAATATCCGAATCTGCTCATACCAATTTCAGGATATGCATTTCCAAATTTCATAGGGTTTCTTTCATAAGATGTGTTGTGAGTAATTGAATGATATTGTATCCGTGGAAGAGATTTGTTGTTAATTTCGAACCATTTGTTAATGAAATTAGGGTTTGAGAGGTTAGATAACCATACCTTTAATATGCATTTGAACTTATAGATTGAATTTAGTGGAAGGTAAGTAAAGATCTTAATATGATTTGGCTGGGTTTGATACTGATTTTGGATCACAAAACAAATTTTCAGTTAAGATCTAAATTTAGGACATGGGTTAATATTTTTGCTACTAGCTAGGCTTTAGATGACGAGATATATCTTTGGTTACGATAATACAGTGTAACCTCCATAAATGAATAACCTTGGACCAAAAAAGAAAAAATATGTTTGACGAGGTTATTTATTCATTTGGATAACTTTTTCCATTTTATCAATTGATGTCAAATTTAGTTTACGCTATAGAATTGAGATAGACGTCGAACATCTTTTAAATTTATCGATCCTAACAAGAATATGCAGTTATGGAATTACCTATCGGTGAAGAAATTAGTGAGTCTGTAATAAATGATGAGAATGATCTTGAACCATGTAATAGCAGTGTAATATCAAGTGATGCTTTCCAAGCAACAATCATTATGAAATTACTTCTTACACATAGCAAAATATTCTAGAAATTGTGTATCATGACCAAAAATTGATGATGTGATGCATTTTAGTTGAGGTGGAAGGACAAAACAATCAATTTTGCATGCATTTTTTGAAACGACATTAATTTTTGTATAGACATTGTTGAATGGATGAAATACTTTGGTCTAATATGTATATTTTGGATCTTGTCAACTTATGTACCAGTATATAGGTTAAGGAAGATAAAATTAATATTATCTTGCATTGATTATTGTAATCCTTCTTGATTAGCTTGAAATAATTGGGAGTTGGATTTTATTGTCTCTAGGAAAAAATATTTCAATTACATTTTTGGAGACACATTCTGGGACATTGAACAAATTTTTTGGACATCAGTGACAAATACGTATTATAAAAGATGTATGGGGTTATTGTTCTTGAAGTTTTCTATTTAGAAGGACATTTATGGTCGTTATGTGCAAAATTTTGTTATACCTTGTAAATATTCATCAGTACAATATTTTGGATCATTTCGGAAATTTGGATCACAAGTCGTATTTCAGGTCAGGAGACTATCCTGAGTCATGGTACAAATTTTAAGGTAGCATATTCGTAGCATAAATGCTCGAACTGTGCGTAAGCAACTTTTGTCCCAGTTTACGAGCTTTTTGTAAGTGATTAATCTTGTGGAAATTGAATAAATGACTTTTCATTTTACGGACCTTCACAATTACCCTTAAAACCTTTACTAATATCCTTGATTAATTTGGAAGAAAGCAATTTTATTCAAAATTCCACAAAAACCCTCATTATATAAGCTACAATAAGTTCCTTTTAATTTCGGATCCGATTTTTTTAATCTATTCTTTTTCCTCCTTTGTTGATATCACATCCACCACCACCTCCCCGTCACTGTCATCACCTCCGTCACAAGATTGAGAGAAATTTTAAACCTATGAAAAATTAAGAGAAATTTGTTTGCTACAACTTCTCAAATCTCACTATCATGGCAATCTCATCGAATATCTCTCATCTTAGAGAACAACAAAGGAGATATCTTCGTCGAATATTCACCAAACAAAAAAATCAAAAGTTTTATTCATTTGAAACACGTTTATCACCGATTTTTTCACTACCAATTGAAGATTTATGAGATGGAGAGATCTAATTTTAGATTTATGTTTCTGATAATTTTTTGTTTTAAGATTTGCATTTTTGGTTTATTAAAGTTCAATAATAAATCTGATCGAGAAATAACTAATCCAGGTGGTGGCGGTGGTGAACTAAATAGATGTAATGATTTGGGAAGTGTTCCGATTATTTTTTGGAGAGACTAATTTAGGGATTTTTGTGTGGAGGACGATGGTGATGATAATATTATGCAGTTGGGGTTAAAATTTGTTAGAGCACTGCTCAGTCTAACTCGCAAGCGTTGTTATCTCAAGCTTGTTTTCAAGTTTAGTTGCCAAACTATAAATCTTGATTTCTAGTCTACTCATAGCTAAGTCTCGGACTAGGATAGAAAGTGTAGTTGAGCTCTAGACTCCATGGCGATCATCATACAAAGACAAAGAACTACTCAAGGAATTGGTGGAACTTCATCAACTAAAAGGTATGTGGAGACTTAAACTTATCTATCACTCAAAAGTCTATCTACTCTATCTCCTATTTTGAGACAAAAGTCGTATTGCTATATAGACTATGATTATACACATTTGCTATTTCGAGTCGAGTTTATCTCGCTTATCTATTTCTCGAAATATGTATTAGTAAGCTTTTGCTTCGGCCAAGTTCATTTTTACTAGTGAAGAAAGTCATATTAGTTTCAATTACTTGAAAATCGCTTAGACGAAAAATAGCTTGTGAACAACAACTGTATAACGTCCTCTAAGAATGTTTCAATGATTAAAATGAGAGTTTAGAATATAAACTTGAAAGGATACAAACATTGTGTGATAACTCATGCGTGTGTAAGTCCTTATTCCTTGAATTAAAGTATGCGTACTTTGCTGCTCAGGAAAACCGGAACTGAAGTCCGCGTACTGTCGGAAGTTCACATCCCGTGAATTTCTGCTGGAGTTTGTGAACTGAAAACAAACTTGAAAATGCGGGGGTCTAACAACCAAACCCAACAATTCCTTTGGCAATCTGAGAGGACTTACTCCAATACACTTTCTAGAGAATCAAATAGACAGTTAGACTCAATCTAGAATAAAGTATATCAAAGAGTTTAATATCTCTAACTCTTAATTCAATCCGCAATCAACAAATAGAAATATGCGAGACCGATTGAATAAGAGGAGTAACTTGAACGGTACCAAAGACCAATTTTCAAGTCCCAATCAATGTAAATCAACAACCCAAGGTTGGATATTCTAATTGATTGATCTTAGCACACAACCTGTGATATTTCAATTATATAACAAAATATAATGCGGAAAAGAAATAAAACAGACACCATAATTTTGTTAACGAGGAAACCGCAAATGCATAAAAACCCCGGGACCTAGTCCAGATTGAACACCACATTATATTAAGCCGCTACAGACACTAGCCTACTACCAATTAACCTCGGACTGGACTGTAGTTGAACCCTAATCAATCTCACACTGATTCAAGGTACAGTTGCGCTCCTTACGTCTCTTATCCCAGCAGGATACTACGCACTTGATTCCCTTAGCTGATCTCACCCACAACCAAGAGTTGATATGACCCAAAGTCGAAGACTTGATAGACAAATCTGTCTCACACATAAAAGTTATAGGATTGAATAAATCTGTCTCCCACAGAAATACCCAAGAGTTTTTGTTTAGTCTTTTGATAAATCAAGGTGAACATGAACCAATTGATAACCCAGACTTATATTCCCGAAGAATAGCCTAAAATTATCAATCACCTCACAATAAACTTAATCGACTAGCGAAACAAGTTATTGCGGAATCACAAACGATGATACAAAGTGTTTGTGATTACTTTTCTATCTTGCCTATCGGAGATATAAAATCTCGAGCCAATTATTTCAATTGCACTCAACGCGATAGAAACAACGAGACCATATCACGCGACTACAAAGGTAATAGTTGGGTCTGGCTTCACAATCCCAATGAAGTCTTCAAGTCGTTAACCTACAGGGTCTCGAGAAGAAATCTAAAGGTTAAAGAATAATCGACTCTAGTTATGCAACTAGTAACACACATGAGGTGTGGGGATTAAGTTTCCCAGTTACTAGAGTTCTCCTTTATATAGTTTTCAAATCAGGGTCTGCAATCCAAGTCACCTTGGTAACAAATCATTCAATATTCACCGTTAGATGAAAAACCTGATTCAACCAAGCTAATATCTTTCAACCGTTAGATCAAACTTATCTTGTTACACACAAATGAAATGTACCCTCATTTAGGTTTATGGAACCGTACCTAAACGTGTACACCAGGTTGGTTCAAAAATATTTAACCGGGGTTATCCATGTGATTACTCTCATATCAACCTTATTCATCTTAACCATAACTAGTTCAAATGACTCAAATGAAGCTAGTTCAATAGTTGTTCAATTGTATAGAAAATATAATCGAAACTAAATCGGTTTGATTCACTTGAATCAATCATGAACATTATAGCCACGGTTTGCAAAGATTGCATTCCTTATGATTTAAATGTTTAAGTTCATGAACTGACCGATTTGACAAAGTAACCAGCTTAAGTATGCGTACAGGTATGCATACTTAAGCAACTGGATTTTGAGTTTGTTAAGTTTCCAAACTTAGCAGAAATTTTCGCTTCGAAAACTTCGCATACTTATAGTGACTAGTTTAGGAGTTTGTAATTCCCAAACTCCACAGATATTTTCGGTTCGAAAACTTCCGCTAGTATGCGTACGGGTACGCATACTTATCTTGTCTCCTTCACCAATTTCGTATACACATATGCATACTCTTGGTTCCCGGTTTATGTATTTATACACTAATGTGCGAACACACTATATATGCTTATATCCAAAAATGGTTATATCCTCAACTATTTATTTCAATCATTGAAACATTCTTCTATAATGACAATAGTCATTTTCACACACTATTAGCATCAAATCAATTTTCAAGGTATTGAAATAATCATTATCGAAACATTCCAAGCCTACATCAAATGATTGTATCACACAAACCATATAAGATGTTACTAGGAAATTTTCTCATGATATAAGATGAACTTGGTAGAAGCGAAATCTTACCACACATATTTCGAGAAATATGTAAGTGAGATATACTCAGCTCGAAATCTCAAATGTGTATAGAGAAAAGTATATCGTAACACGACTTATGTGTCAATATAGGAGATAGTAGAAATATACTTTCCAAGTGATAGATGAGTTCAAGTCTCTACATACCTTTTTGTCGAATAAGTTCCACAAGCTCCCCTTAGTAGTTCTTCGTCTTCAATAAATGAATGCCGAGAGATCTAAGATCAATTACACTATCTATATCCTTGTCCGAGACATCTATAAATAGTATAGAAATCAAGACTTATAGTTTTGATCACTAACATTGACAAACATGCTTGAGATAGCAACGCATGCGAGTTCGACCGGGCAATGCTCTAACAAAACTAATTCCGGGTACTTAAGTCCGCGTACCAGTATGCGTACTTAAGTGGGTAAGTTTTTAAAAATGATTATTCGTGAACTTAAACTTATACAAACATGCTTGAGATAGAAAACATTAACAAACATGGGTTAGTATTTGTATGGGTACTTAAGTGGGTTGATCACTAACATTGACAAACATGCTTGAGATAGCAACGCATGCGAGTTCGACCGAGCAACGCTCTAACAATCTCCCCCTTTGTCAATTTTAGTGACAAAACTATCAATACATATGGATTACAAAATAGATAAAAATTGTAGCTTCCCATCCACATGCTTGATCTCCTTGGCATCTTCAACGCGACTCGAAATCTTCGTCACTTCCAAGTACTCCATGATCCTAAAGGTTGTAAGTTCAGCATCATAGTTGTTGAAAATCCGTAGCTATAACAATGAGAAAACAAAATGCTCTCAATCATTGTTATACAGCGTCATAGTATTTTTACACAACATCAAAGTCCAATTGTATCACAACTTTGACAACAATACTATGGTGATATTCATCACTCCCCCTTAGTCAATACTTTATCTCAACATGAAAACCACTCCCCCTTACATAATGATCCGTAAACCATATGTATTTGTAGTATCACACTACACATTAATTCTCCCCCTTTTGTCAATATAAATTGGCAAAGGTACGAAAACTAGTGGGATCCTCATGAAATTTCCACGGAGATACTTCATGACTAAAAGAGAATACCATACCAACTTATTTAGGTGCCATCATAAAACCGAAGCTAAATGCATTCATTAAGGAGTTAATAAAGATACACGATAACCCCTGAAATTCCACAGCCGCACTCCCCACAAAGATTTGGCAATTAAGCACAAGTTCAATATGAACTCTCCCCCATAAAATGTCATCCCCGAAGGAACAACAAAGGCGACCTTACTTTCACAAGAAAAGAAGGATTTCTTTGGACAAAATCAAATCACATGAAAACATGAATTTGAATCCAAACTATTCAATTGAATTATCCATAAAGTAATTCATGATTAATCCAATCTAAATGCACAATTAAATTAATCACAAGAAAACTCATAATTAATTCAATCGGAATTACACAACTAAATTAACCACACAAGTGATCAATTCAATTGGTCATACTCGACATAAGAGAACTTACGAAGCAACAACTAAAATAGCCATAAGAGAATGATCAATTTAGTTGGTCATTGCTCAAACATAAGAGAACTTACGGATCAACAAAGTATATGCACAAAAATGTGGATCGGAGATCGACCAGTACTGCGGAATAGATAAGGATTCATCCTATTTTCCATCACTATTTGCACAATGACATACAATAGGCTTAATCCTTGTAAACAAAAGTTTTATCCTTTCTTCCATAAAAAAAAAGAACATAAAAGGCTTTATCTTTTGTAATGTCAAAAGTTTATTTTATATTATATCAATACATTCATACCGACATAATAGAGTTAACTTTTGAACAAGTATGGGACAGTCACAGGTTCACGGACGTAAACAACATATCCCAACAATTTGCAATATATAAAATCATAAAGATTAAAATTGCAAAAATCATCTTCCAAAGATTTAGAATTTAAATAACTAAGTCTAAAAAACATAGAAGATGAAAATCGTTGGACATAGCTATGTGTACTCACAATAAAGGCAATTACGAACCCTAGTTATTCTTCAAAAAACATAAAGGAAGATTTACTAGACAAATAAAAATAACCCCAAGAACAAAGAGTAGTCATGAGAAACACTTAGAGTTCCAGTACGGAAGCTTCACTGGTTCCGAGACCTTCAAGCTTGTGACTAACTGTATCGACTGCATCTTCGAAGAAGATATCCTCATTGAGAAGTTCTTTAACTTGTGACTTCATGAGAACAAGGTCAGAATCAACCTTTTTCAACTCAGTTCGTAACAAGTTAAGATCCTTTATAGAGTTCTCGAGCTTCAGTTGAGTCTTCCCAAGATCAGTGAGAAAACCATGAACTACTTCAGTAGAGACCATCTCAGCATTTTCTCGATCTTGATGAGAAAACGCATAATAACATGAGGCACGAGATTCGAGTTCGTCAGACTTCACAAGGGTTCTCTTCTTCAAAACAAACTTCAAATAAACTGAATCATCAATTGAATCGGCTGGTAAATCCCAAGAACTTGGAGGAGATCCCATCCTTAAAAGAGCACAACAAAATTATGCGTACTCTATAAAAAGGTTTGGTGTTTATAGGTTACACAAGAACCAAAGATTAGGGTTTCCAAGTTTGGTCTGTGCCTGTGTGAAAAGAGATACATGCACGTATATAGACTTACCCTTATACCAAACAGTTGCGAAGAAGGTATAACACATATTTGCTTAATGATTAAAAAACTAAGCTCTAAAAAAAATTATTCTCAAAAGAGAAAAATTTAGAGCACAACAATTTGACACCCCTTTTTGGAAGAAGAAAAAGAAACAACAAAAAGATACTTATGCAACAGAAAGTGTTTATAATTGATAAACCAGCTAAGAACGATAAGAAGATAGCTGGATATTCAGAAACACATTTTGTCGTCAAGTATACCTGAAAAAAATATCTCACTCTATCAGGATTTTTGTTGAGAGTGAGAGTTCAACCTTGTAATTAATTAGTACAAGTATGAGCCATGGGAACATTAAATGAGCGGCGTTTCCGGTTAAACCTCTTCTCCCTGATCCTTGGAGGAAACCCATTATTATGTGAAAAGTTATAAATTTTACTATCGTCAGAATATGACGCATATTGTTGATTCTTACCTGAAGAACTTTGGCCAGAGGGAACAGACAACCTGTTGATAATTTTTTTATATCCTTCAATTATCCTTTTTAAGTTGTCTTACTTACCTCTATTTTTGCTTTCTTCTTCTGGCACCTTTCTCACATCATGAACAATGTAATCTCCCTTTTTGAAAGAATAAAAACCATGTGTTCTTCTTGATCGATCAACATTGGGGAGTCTGTTAAATTCTTGAACATTTGAAGAACACTTCGAACTGACTTTCCTGGTAGAATACAGGGGTAAGTACTAAAGACAATTGGTTTAGACATACAAATGTCAGTTACACCTTTGAGAATTAAGTTTAAGGTGCGTTGAAGACGACTGAAAGAATTGTAATTCAACCTATATTTCTTCTTTTGTTCACCATGACCGTTTGAATCACAAAAGAGACATACTTTCTGATCACATGAGTGATTACAAGGAACATACTCAACACTATTTTTGGGAGACTTCTTCCTTTCAAGAGATGTGTACATTCCTTGATTAGAGGAAGATACGACCACATTATTTCCAACAGGAAGGGATTTCTGTTTTGCTTCTGACACAGAGACTATTATAGTTTTATCAGAAGCAGTTGGTATTGGACTCTTTAGAACATTCTTGAACAGAGAGTTTACTCAAAAGATGTTCAATTTCCAAAGCATCCTTTTTGAGGTTTTTCTCAATCAATGAGGTGTTTTCCTATCGAAGGGCTTTTAGAAGAGAGCATGCTTATTTGACATACCAACAAGGACATTGACTTTATGTTTCAACCGATTGACTTTATCATCCTGGATTCTGACAAGTTTCAGCACCACTGTACTCTCTGTGGCTGTATTCCTTTTAACTTCGGAGTCAAACTTGTAAGTAAAGTAGTCAGAGTAACACTTGTCAATGTATGTCTGTTTCCTTGAAACACAAGGTTCGTCTATATTCGAGATTGGATAATCTTTCTCTTTAATAGACTTTATAGAAACATAACTTATATTTCTGGCGATGCGTTTATCAGAGACAATATCGTCCATCCTGAGATCGCCACAAACACAGACTTATGAGGTCTTTAATGTGTTTTCCTGCTCTGATACCAATTGAAAATGCGGGGGTCTAACAACCACACCCAAAAATTCGTTTGGAAATCTGAGAGGACTTACTCCAATACACTTTCTAGAGAATCAACTAGACAGTCAGACTCAATCTAGAATAAAGTATATAAAAGAGTTTAATATCTCTAACTCTTAATTCAATCCGCAATCAACAAATAGAAATCTGCGAGACCGATTGAATAAGAGGAGTAACTTGAACGGTACCAAAGACCAATGTTCAAGTCCCAATCAATGAAAATCAACAACCCAAGGTTGGATATTCTAATTGATTTATCTTAACATACAACCTATGATATTTCAATTATATAACAAAATATAATGCGGAAAAGAAATAACACAGACACCAGAATTTTGTTAACGAGGAAACCACAAATGCAGAAAAACCCCGGGACCTAGTCCAGATTGAACACCACATTGTATTAAGCCGCTACAGACACTAGCCTACTACCAATTAACTTCGGACTGGACTGTAGTTGAACCCTAATCAATCTCACACTGATTCAAGGTACAGTTGCGCTCCTTACGTCTCTGATCCCAGCAGGATACTACGCACTTGATTCCCTTAGCTGATCTCACCCACAACCAAGAGGTGATACGTCCCAAATTCGAAGACTTGGTAGACAAATCTATGTCACACATAAATTTATAGGATTGAATAAATCTGTCTCCCACAGAAATACCCAAGAGTTTTTGTTCCTTCTTTTGATAAATCAAGGTGAACAGGAACCAATTAATAACCCGGACTTATATTCCCGAAGAACAACCTAGAATTATCAATCACCTCACAATAAACTTAATCGACTAGCGAAACAAGTTATTGTGGAATCAAAAACGATGAGACGAAGCGTTTGTGATTACTTTTCTATCTTGCCTATCGGAGATATAAAATCTCGAGCCAATTATTTCAATTGCACTCAACGCGATAGAAACAACAAGATCAGATCACGTAACTACAAAGGTAATAGTTGGGTCTGGCTTCACAATCCCAATGAACTCTTCAAGTCATTAACCTACAGGGTCTCGAGAAGAAACTTAAGGTTAAATGATAATCGACTCTAGTTATGCAACTAGTAACACACATGATGTGTGGGGATTAGGTTACCCATTTGCTAGAGTTCTTATTTATATAGTTTTCAAATCAGGGTTTGCAATCCAAGTTACCTTGGTAACAAAGCATTCAATATTCACCGTTAGATGAAAAATCTGATTCAACCAAGCTAATATCTTTCAACCGTTAGATCTAACTTAGCTTGTTACACACAAATGAAATGTACCCTCATTTAGGTTTATGTAACCGTACCTAAACGTGTACACCAGGTTGGTTCACAAATAGTTAACCGAGGTTAGCCATATGATTACTATCATATCAACCTTATTCATATTAACTATAACTAGTTTAAATGACTCAAATGAAACTAGTTAAAGAGTTGTTCAATTGTATAGAAAAGACAATCGAAACTAAATCGGTTTGATTCACTTGAATCAATAATGGACATTATAACCACGGTTTTCAAAGATTGCATTCCTTATGATTTAAATGTTTAAGTTCATGAACTGACCGATTTGACAAAAATAACCAGCTTAAGTATGCGTACGGGTATGCGTACTTAAGCAACCGTATTTTGAGTTTGTTAAGTTTCCAAACTCAGCAGAAATTTTCGCTTCGAAAACTTCGCATACTTAAGGTGACTAGTTTAGGAGCTTGTAATTCCCAAACTCAGCAGATATTTTCGGTTCGAAAACTTCCGCTAGTATGCATACGGGTACGCTTACTTATCTTGTCTCCTTCACCAATTTCGTATACACACATATGCATACTCTTGGTTCCTGATTTATGGATTTATACACCAATGTCCAAACACGCTATATATGCTTATATCTAAAGATGGTTACATCCTCAACTATTTATTTCAATCATTGAAACATTCTTCTATAATGACAATAGCCGTTTTCACACACTATTAGCATCAAAGCAATTTTCAAGATATTGAAATAATCATTATCGAAACATTCCAAGCCTACATCAAATGACTGTATCACAAAAACCATGTAATATGTTACTCGACAATTTTCTCATGATATAAGATGAACTCGGTCGAAGCGAAAGCTTACCAATACATATTTCGATAAATATGTAAGTGAGATATACTCAGCTCGAAATCTCAAATGTGTATAGAGAAAAATATATCGTAACACAAGTTATGTCTTAATATAGGAGATAGTAGAAATAGACTTTCCAAGTGATAGATGATTTCAAGTCTCCACATACCTTTTTGTCGAAGAAGTTCTACAAGCTCCCCTTAGTAATTCTTCGTCTTCAAGAGATGAACGCCGAGAGATCTAAGCTCAATTACACTATCTATATCCTAGTCCGGGACATCTATAAATAGTCTAGAAATCAAGACTTATAGTTTTGATCACTAACATTGACAAACATGCTTGAGATAGCAAGGCATGCGAGTTCTACCGAGCAATGCACTAACAAAACTAATTCCGGGTACTTAAGTCCGCGTACCAGTATGCGTACTTAAGTGGGTTAGTTTCTAAAACTGATTATTCGTGAACTTAAACTTATATAAATTAAGGAATGCATACTTGCAAATCGTGGCAATAAAGTTCATGAATTGATTCGAGTGAATCAAATCGTTCTTGCTTCAATTGTTTCTTGTATATTTCTATGAGATCTAAGCAATTGAACAACTCCGTAACTAGTTCTCTTGAGTCATTTGAACTAGTTATGGCGAATATGAATATGTTTGATATGAAAGTTCTCATATGGCTAACCATTTGGGTAACTACTTTTGAACCAACTAAGTGTACATGTTTAGGTACGGTTACACAAACCTAAATAAACGTGCATTTCATTTGTGTGTGACAAGCTAAGTTCGATCTAACGGTTGAAAGATATTAGCTTGAATCTAATCAGGTTTTCATCCAACGGTGAATATTGAATGCTTTGTTACCAAGGTAACTTCGATTGCAAACCCTGATTTGAAAGACTATATAAAGGAGAACTCTAGCAACTGGGAAACCTAATCCCCACACCTTCTGTGTGATACTATTTGTATTAGCTAGAGTCATTCTCCTTTAACGTTTGGTTTCTATGGAGACCCTGTAGGTTAACGACTTGAAGACTTCATTGGGATTGTGAAGCCAAACCCAACTATTTTCTATGTAGTTGCGTGATCTGATCTTGTTGTTTCTGTCGTATTAAGTACAATCGTAAGATTGGCTTGAGATTGATTTCTCCGATAGGCAAGATATAAAAGAAGTCACAAACATCTTCTTCTCATTGTTTTTGATTCCGCAATATCTTCTTTCACTAGTCGATTAAGATTATTGTGAGGTGATTGATAATTCTATGTTGTTCTTCGGAAATATAAGTCTGGGTTATCAATTGGTTCATGTTCACCTTAATTTATCAAAAGACGGAACAAAAACTTGTAGGTATTTCTGTGAGAGACATATTTATCTATTACCGTACACTTTTCTGTGTGATACAAATTTGTTTATTAAAGTCTTCGACTTTGGGTCATAGCAACTCTTAGTTGTAGGCGAAATCATCTAAGGGAATCAAATACGTAGTATCATGCTGGGATCAGAGACCTAAGGAGCGCAACTGTACCTCAGATCAGTGTGAGATTGATTGGGGTTCAACTACAGTCCAGACCGAAGTTAGTTTGTAGTAGGCTAGTATCTGTGGCGGCTTAATACAGTGTGTGTTCAATCTGGACTAGGTCCCAAGGTTTTTCTGCATTTGTGATTTCCTCGTTAACAAAACTTCTGGTGTATGTGTTAATTCTTTTCCCCATTATATTTGGTTATATAATTGAAATATCACAGTTTGTGCATTGAATCGATCAATTGGGAAATCCAACATTTGGTTGTTGATTGAAATTGATTGATCCTTGAACATTAGTCTTTGGTACCGTTCAAGTGATTTCTCTTATATTCAATTAGACTCGCAGATTTCTATTTGCTTGAGTAAGTATTGAATCGAAAAAGTGAGATATAACTCTTTGATATACTTTCATTAAGATTGAGTCTGACTGTCTAGTTGATTCTCTTAAAAGTATATTGGAGTTTGTCCATATAGATTTCTAAGCGAAATATTGGGTGTGGTTGTTAGACCCCCGCATTTTCAATTGGTATCAGAGCAGGCAAACACGTTTAAAGACCTTACAAGTCTGTGTTTGTAGCAATCCGAGTCTGTGGACAGAATCTCATCTCTGGCATATACACATACCAAGATGTCTTCCAAAGCTTTTAACTATGCAAATGTCTTGGGATCACCTCAAAGGATTACTCCTTAGTTGATTCTTCCGAATCCCGAGGTAGAAATGTAGTTCTATCAAATGTTGATATCAGTCCCTCCAATGAGACATTTGACACTATCGCAAAAGCTGAAATGAAACTCACTAGAATCTCAAAAAATTCTACTGAGGCTATTGATTTTCAGAATCATGCTCAGCTCATTGATGAATTTAAAAAGTCTCTTGGTCGAGAATGGGAACTCTATAATATTATTAAGTCTTTCTCTAACAATATCGAAAAACTTATTCAAGAAATTGCTCTACAACGTGAAAATATTAGTGTTCTTGAGGATATTGTCAAGGAATATTCAATTAAAGAAAAACGTTTGATCGAGGCGCATTCATCAGAAACAGACTTCGTGTCGAAAAACAGAAACTAGGTGCATCCCTTATTCTATCCCATGAACAGTGCAAATCCTTGGAAAAGAAAAACTATGTTTTAATGAGAAATTCTTCTGTACCGGCTAATTCTCAGTCTGAATTACATCACATGAAGAGATGTTTTCCAAAATAAGTTTTTGTAAAGAAAGGATTACATGACTTGAAAACTTCTAATATGGCTATGAATTTAAAACAGGTTCCAGTTATTGTTTCTCCTCCACGAACCTGTTCATTCTGTGGGAAAAAGAATCACTATGCTATTCATTGTTTTGGGAGGAGACAAATCTCCAATCTCCATAATTTGCTTCTTTCTACTATCAATGAAGTAAATCGTCTGACAACATCTACAGTGAATCTCGTGCCCATAGAATACCAGAAACCTTATAAACATGATCTCTCTTCTAGAAATCGTCACATGTTACAAGTTCATCTCAATGGTATAGATTCTTGTGCCACTAATGAAAAAATTCCCTGTGTTTATAAGAATGAGTCTGGTAAGTAGTTATTTTCTTTATAATTGGAATGCAAAAATATTTTAGTAGTTATATTAGACAAATTTGTGGTGCAATGGTAGCATGACTGACTCCATGTCAGATGATGCGTGTTCGACTCACGCTAGGGTCACTCATTTGTGTAACACTTTGGAGAAAACTTGTGCTAGTTGCTTCCATATTTTGAGACAACTTGAACAAGTTGCCTTTAGGTTTAGAGACTGAAAAGGCGAGGGTACCCAAATATACCTCAAGCTAAAACTTTTCCTACCTATAAGTCATTTCTCCGAAAGTGATTGTCTATGGACTGAGTCGAGACAATACAACTAATCGGTTCACACTTCGTGTGATCGTATATGGATACGAGATCGAGACAATACAACAACAAAGTATGTTTACTTGATACAAAGGTTCGGACTTAACCAAACACAATAGGAATGCTTATCAAGTAAATAGGAATTAACGTTTGTGTAATTTACTTTAATTATAATAAGACAATTATAATGCAGAATATAAAAGTAAATGACACAACAAGGTTTTGTTAACGAGAAAACCGCAAATGCAGAAAAACCCCGGGACCTTGTCCAGAATTGAATACTCTCAGGATTAAGCCGCTACACAAAATTACACCTAACTTTGTATAGTTGAGACCAAATAACTAACCCTATAGATCACCTAGTTCCGTCTGTATTCCCACGCCTTCGACTTATGAATAAGTCACGTAATTGGAACAATTCCTTTGGTTTGTATTCCAAACAGTAAAGGAATAATAATTCTGTTTGGTATCAACTCTATTCAACCAAGTGATATGATTCAGACAAAGTCTCTTCCGTTTATCTTAACATAAACTTCTTCGTCAGGTCCTTATATCTATCTTATGTTCAGTTACCGAAGTAATCGTTTAAGATTAATCCAACAACACCTTTAATCCGAAGAATCGTGTTGATGCCGATCTAATCAATTAATCAATCCAATCTACCACAAGGATAAACCGATTATTAATTGGATCCTCTTTTACCGAAACAAGTATTGTGCACACCAAAGATTATAAAACCCAAGTCAGATCTTCAATATCTTCTTTGCCTTCAAATCTTCTTAAATCTTCAATAAAAACCTGCGCACAATCACTTGAATCTCTTGTGATCAATCACGCACAGAACGGAGTCTGTTAATAATGAATTATCACAAGATCGTCTTCAGAACTAACAACAGTCTAAAGATCCCTGTCGAAACTCTGAACTAGTTTGAGTGAATCTTATATCAGAAGCGGAGATTCTCAAGAATAAACAAACTAGGTGCAATCAGATTTCAACCACCGTTAGTCAATCAAATCAATCGAAAACAAAAGATAAACCGCAATTATCTAGTTTCCCACCAACGGTATACGCTAGAGCTTCTCAATCCCAAAGAAGACTTTAAAATGAGCAGCGGTAAGATATTTCGCCTAGTTAGGTTACTCTCCTCTCCGAAAAGGCGGCTACACCAGTAACAACAACAAAAGAGGAAGTTTGTTGTTACAAAGGATTAGTTTGCTAGAAAGGCAAACTTCTAGTATTTATAGACAAGGAAGTTTGGACACCAAGGAATTTCCAAAACCGAAAATATTCTCAAGATATTCATTAAAGCACATATTAAGTTTTCATAATTCCTGGAAATGCTCTGTCCAAAAATAAAGATCGAAATCTCTCGGAAAATCTAATTATTAAATGCACATTACTAATTCTGGAATTTCCCTACAAAATGAAATTAATAACCTTAATTAAAAGATTATTAACTTACTTATGTTTCGATCCTGGGATTCTATTCCCTTAGCCGTTAAGGAATATCTTTGAACAATTAAAGAAATAAACATTCATAGCACGTGTTCAAAGTTTGTCGACATCTTTACTTTGTAAGTTCTCTTTCACACTTACAACCTTGAAACCGATTTGCCACACTTCCAAAAAAGTTTAGAATTGGTTCATCTGACTTTCAAGAACTATGTGATTGATCAAACCAACATTCAATCACAATCATGGGTTTAACGGTTCTACCAAAAAAAGTTTCGGTTCTACCTCCATGTGAGTAGTATGCCTAGTCACACTAGCTTTCCAAAATTCGGTTGACTAGCTACTAGGATCAGTTCCCCACATATATATGGTATCTAACTTATATGTGTTGCACATGTCCATAGGATCAGTTCCCCTTTGCCTAAAAACGTGTTGCACATGTCCATAGGATCGGTTCCCCTTTCTGCTATAAACCTTGCTGCACCCCATACAAGGATCGGTTACCCTTGTGATGTATTGCTCCTCTTACTAGGATCGGTTTCCCTCTCCCATATTTGGTCAGACACACAAACCCGATCATACCACAGGTGATTACTTAAGATCGGTTTTACTAATAAAAGTTATACCAATACATAAGTCAGGCCTTTGTGAGTAGTTCTACCAAGAACACAACAAGTTGTGAGAGGTTATACTCTATCACACATATTGGTTGTTCATAAGATATGCTATGAATAACAAAACCAATAACACCTGGTAATTTCCTTTTCGGACCACAAACAAGTTTATGAACTTACTTCCTTAAAACACATGTAAACATTGTTCCTTATGATGAAATACTCACCTCATACCCATGCATAATCACAATAGCATTCAAATGATTATGGCGATGTCTTATCTACAAAGTTTAATGGTTAAGCAATAAACCTCGTACTGTATTCCTTAATACTATGTCTATCTAAAGTTCAAATATGCTTCGCAGTTATGTTTTCAGTATGCACGACTTGAAAGATACGTTAGGGAATGAAACGGTTCAAGTTAAATATCACTAACCTCAAGTGTAAGGATAATTGTTGTCATTGTATCTCCTTGCTTCTTCACATATTCAACACTTCGCAATACTTGTAATGTCTCATATCCTAATACTTTCAAGCTAACCTATACGAAGTTGAATATAGTTTATAATCAAGCGAATATTAACATGAGTTTTTATTCACTAAAATATGACAACCAAACTTGACATACCAAGACATGGTGGGTTCAATCGAGCAATGTTCTAACAGAGACAACTTGGGCTAGTTGGCTTCAGTTTTTTAGAAACTTGTTCCTATATGGTTTTTTGTTGGAGAAAACTTGTGCTAGTTGCCTCCATATTTGTAGACAACTTGAACAAGTTGCTTCTAAATTTGGAGACAACTCAGACTAGTTGGCTTCATTTTGTTTAATAACTTGTTCCTATGTTGTTGGAGACAAATTGTGCTAGTTGCTTTTACTTTTGAAGACAAATTTGTTAGTTGTCTCAGATTGTGCTAGTTGCTTTTACTTGAGTTAGTTGCCTCAGATTGGGAGACAAATTTGTGCTAGTTTCCTCAGATTGGGAGACAAATTTGTGCTAGTTGCCTTCACTTTTGAAGACAACTTGAAATAGTTGCCTCAGATTCAGAGACATCTTGAGTTAGTTGGCTCCATTTCTTTTAGCAACCTTTTATTATACATTTACTGGAGACAACTTGTGCTAGTTTCCTCCACCTTTAGAAGAAACTTAAGCTAGTTGCCTAAGATTTGGAGTCAACTTCATCGGCTTCAGTAAGTTGACTCCACATGGTGGTAGTGGTGGTGGCGGTGCTGACGGTGATGGCGGTGGTTGGCAGAAACGGTAGAGGAAAATGGTGGTGGTTGGCGACGATAGTGGGAAGTGATAGTGGTTGTCGGCGGTGGTGGAAGGAAATAGTGGTGGTTGTCGGTGGTGGTAGACTTTTTCTTAAGAAACCTGTATGGACAAACTTAAATACAATTCCGAGAGTTCAACCTAATGAATCTCAATCAAGGAATAATATTTAGATTTATATCTCTTTCTCCCACAATCAGAAAGTTTAAAGAGACAAGTCCGTGAACATGATTTGTGTGTGAGAGTGTTTGGACGATTCTAAAGATCAATATCCAAGAATCAATCAAGTTGTATCCAACAAACATGGATGGATGTATCTACTTTGATTGATTAAGTACAACTTGTGATATTTAATTATAAATATAAACAATATTATGCGGAAAAGAAATAACAGAAACACCAGAAATTTTGTTAACGAGGAAACCACAAATGCAGAAAAACCTTGAGACCTAGTCCATATTACCAAAATGTATTAAGCCGCTACAGACACTAGCCTACTACAAATTAACTTCAGACTAGAATGTAGTTGAGACTGAATTAAACCCTCACAACAATTCGGTAACAATCGCGCTCCTTACGCCTCTTAAATCCCAATAGTACTCCGCGCAATTGATTACCTTAGTTGACGTTCTTTACAACCAAAGAGTTGTTTCAACTCAATTGAAGACTCTAAACCAATCTGTCTCCTAGAGATAAGCCTATATGTGTGATTTCCATTTTGATCGTAGATCAAAGTGAGATTGGGAATCGATAGCAATAGACAAAGTCTAGCTAACCTCAAAATCCGGACTTATGCTTCCCGAAGAGCAACCTAGATTATTATTTACCTCACAAGTATTAAACTTGTGGAATCAAAAAAGTATGAGACAAAGAGAAATTTTTGATTTCTATCGATGAAGCAAGATCGAAAATTAAACAAGAACAGGATACTCAAACTATCAAGACAAACAATAGCTGAACCTGGCTTCAAGAATCCCTATGAAGTCTTTTTAGTCGCTAAACCCTAAAAGGGTTTTAGGAAGGATGACTCTAGTTTATAACTAGGACACACAAAAGTACTGTCGGGATTCAAAGATCCCAGTTGCTTGAGGTTCCCCTTTTATAGACTTTCAAAGCATAGGTTGCTTTAGGTTGAATCTAAGATAGCTTTGGAACTAAGCAATCAATATCCACCGTTAGATGAATTTTTGAAATGTGATTAGCATATCAAGATATACACTCTGGTTAGGATGAACCGTAACCAAACCGTGCACAAAGACATTGTTCATAAACGGTTAGCCGAAACTAGCCAATTGAACTATAAGCTTAATCATTTTCATTAACACTTTAGACTTTAAGTTTGAATCACAACCATAGGTTATAATGTAATCAATCATGTCTATATAATATTCTTAGAGATTTGTACAAATGCAAATTATCTCACAGAAATAATTTTATGTGCATCTGAAAATATTCGATAGTGTAAGTACATGTACTTCAACCTTGTTCATGACAATATTTGTCATGGTACATGTATCGGGTATGTGTACCCTTAAGACAAATATAAGTTCTGGAACATATAAAACTTTTTGGTATGCGTACCTGGTATGGGTACCACACCGGTTTCAGAACCAACAGTCCTTTTTCGGTATGCATACTAGGTATGCGTACCATTCCAGGTTCACGAGTTCACAGACTTTTTTGTGGTATGGATACCGGGTATGCGTACCATTAAGTCGCTATCGAACTATAGCTACGCCAATAAGTTTACTGGGTACATGTACTATGACTCCGGACCTGTAGCATTTTTGGGATAATTAGAGTTTGGTACTCGGATTTAGACCAACACTAGTGTTTGGTCTAACATTTTTCCAACGTTAGGGGTTGGTACCTGGACCGGACGTTGACCTTCACTGACTGTTTATGACTAGATTTTAATTAATTTCGTAAAATAGAAAAACTATAAAATTCTAGTTTACAAATTCACCCCTGAAGTAGGTCTAGGATCCGACGGTTATAATCTAAATACTTCAACCTACGGTCTAGATTAATCCATTCTCTTTTTTAATATTATATTAACTTCGGTTTATTCACACGAGATTCTTCTCTTCTCTCCTTTTTCTTTCTCTCCTCTCTTAATTTCCCTGCTACTTCCATTTCCACTATTATTTCTCTGCTCTGCTTTTTTTTTTTGTTATTTCATTTAAACCCATCACAGAAAAGTATGAGGATTTGATTTATTTGAATCGAATGATCAAGAAAACTATTGTTGCAGAGATTTACAATATAGGGTTTGATTTTGATTTTGATGAAATAAGAAGGCAAAGGAAGATTATATGATTTATTATTATTATTACGAAATTGATTAGAGTTCGGTTAGGGTTTTGATGTCTTGAAGAATTTAGGTTTCAAATGAAAATTGAAATTAGGGTTTCGATTGAGCTCGTGAAATCGATTCAATAAGGGTTTCAGTTGAGATTCAATGGGGGTGTCAGTTGAGATTCATGACACAATCGATTTAATTTGAGTTAATGGCATAATCGATTGAATATGGGTTTCAGGTTTTAGTTAAAATTTCAATTTGGGTTCATGACCCTTCGATATCAAATGCTCATATTTTGCTACTTGTAAGTATTGATAATCATGGTTTCTTTTGAGTTGATTACATACCCGCTGATAACATACCTTTTGATATCAAATTCCCAGATTTAGTTTGAGTTGATGACATACCCGCTGATTTTTTTTTTATTTTATTTGGTTTTTCTATTTCAGAGATTAGACATGGGTTTTGATAAATTAGGGGTTTAATTCTAGTGGTGTACGGTGTGAACAATAAGAAGAATTAGAAGTTGGGTCTTGTTTGATTGATAATGGTGACAAAGAAGAAGGTAAGGATTTTATTGCTTTTAAGATCGCTGCTTTTGGTTGTGATGTTCAATAATCAGTAGTCGAGATGCGAAAATGGTGAATCAAATGGAGACATGAATATCAGCAAGAAGAACAAGTTGGTAATTTTGTAAATGTTAGGAAAACTGAAGGTTGTGATGGTAAACTGTTTAATAAAAAAATATATATAAGTTTTTTAATAATTACTAAACAGAAGTTAGGACTTAACCTAGTCAAGGCAGGTCAACGTCCAGTCCAGGTACCAAGCCCTAACGTTGGACAAATGTTAGACCAAACACTAGTGTTGGTCTAAAACTGAGTACCAAACTCCAATTAACCCAACATTTTTCCCAGTTTGTGAACTGGTACGCATACTGTCATGTATCCAGATTTTCAGTAGTTTTATATTTTTCTCTAGATCAATCCGAAACATTCCCTAATAACATTAATGACACGTATCACTGTTCCAGGCTATTTTCGAATGATAATCTTGAATCACAATTTATATTAAGAACAATAAAAAAATTTTAATCGGAATTCATGAAGTATGAACAAATGTTTATTAAGCTTAGTCATATATATTTCGAGAATTAATCACCAAGATGAATTTGACTCGAAATTCTTGATGTGCTTATTATAGTCTAATTAGTTATGCGATAATGTCTCATGGATAAAAAGATGAATATAACTTGAGAAATAGGTAGTTCGGTCTTCACTTACCTTTTGTTGAAGAAGTTCTTCAAAATCTTCGGTTAATCTACGCCTTCGAACGGTAGAACGCAATGATGACTGCCGTGATGTCTGTTTCTCAACTGCACTTCTATCCTAATCCGAGACTTAACTAATTTTAGACTAGAAATCAAGATATAGTTTTGACAACTAAATTTGACAACAATCTTGAGATAGCAACACTTGTGAGTTCGACCGAGCAATACTCTTAAATAGCCTGGAACAATGATATGTTTCATTGATGTTATTTGGGAATATTTCGAATTGATCTAGAGAGATAGAACTACTGAA
The DNA here is from genome assembly GCF_003573695.1 of Papaver somniferum. Taxonomy (NCBI): domain Eukaryota; kingdom Viridiplantae; phylum Streptophyta; class Magnoliopsida; order Ranunculales; family Papaveraceae; genus Papaver; species Papaver somniferum. The sequence continues at coordinate 168,825,357 of NC_039363.1, read as the reverse complement.
AATCTGGATACATGACAGTATGCATAGCCGTTACACATAATATGAAAAGAATATTCACAAACAGGTACAGTACACGTACTAGGTACACATACTTACCTTGTCGAATATTTTCAGATGCATCAGAATTATTTTTTGAGATAACCGGCATTTGAACAACTCTCTAAACACATTATATAGACATTTTTTGATCATATGTATGATCCAAGAAAAGTCTTAAAGCGTTATATGAAAATGATTAAACTTATTATTCAAATGGCTAGTTTCGGCTAACGTTCACGAACATGTCATTATACACGGTTTGGTTACGGTTCATCCCAACTAGAGTGTATATTTTGTTATGATAATCTAAAGTCAAGTTTTAATCTAACGGTGATTATTGATTGCTTGGTTCTAAGATATCTTAGCTTAAACCTAAAACAACCTTGATCTTGAAAGTCTATATAAGGAGAACCTCAAACAACTGGGATCTTTGAATCCCTGACACTATTTTTGTGTGTCCTAGTTGTAAAACTAGAATCGTCCTCTCCTTAAAACCCTTCTAGGGTTTAGCTACTGAAAAGACTTCACATATGGATTCCTGAAGCCCGATCCAACTACCGTTATCTTGATAGTTCATGTATCCTAATCTTGTTTTGTTGAGCTTTCCCTAACAAACAAGATAGATATAAATCACAAAGTATCTTCATATCATATTTTTTGATTCCACAAGTTTCGACTTGTGAGGTGAATAATAATCTAGGCTGCTCTTCAGGAGTCATACGTCTAGATTTTGAGGTTAGCTAGACATTTTCCATTGTTATCTATTTGCTCAATCACCTTAATCTTTGGTCATAAATGAAATCACATATAAGATTATTTGTAGGAGGCAGATTGGTTTAAAGTCTTCAAATGAGCTGAAGCAACTCTTAGGCTGTAAAGGACGTCAGCTAGGAGAATCAATTGCGCGGAGTCCTGCTGGAATTCAATAGGTGTAAGGAGCGCGACTGTAACTGAATTGTTGTGACAGTTTAATTCGTTCTCAACTACATTCCAGTCCGAAGTTCGAATAGTAGAATAGTGTCTATAGCGGCTTAATACAGTTTGGTGTTCAAGTCTGGACTAGGTCCCGGGGTTTTTTTGCATTTGCGGTTTCCTCGTTAACAAATTTTTTGGTGTCTGTGTTATTTCTTATTCCGCATTGTATTGTTTATCTTTATAATTTAAATATCACAGGTTGTACGTTGATCAATCAAAGTAGATATATCCATCCTTGTTTGTTGGATACGACTTGATTGATTATTGGATATTGATCTTTGGAATCGTCTGAGTCCTCTCACACATAATTAGGTTCAGGGACTTGGTTTTGTAAACATTATAATTGTGAGAGAAAGAGATATAAACTCTTCATATAATTACTTGATTGAAATTCATTAAGTTGAACTAGCGGGATTAATTGTATTCGAGTTGAGTCCATACAAGTTGCCTAAGAAAAAGTTGGTGGTGTAGTTTGGTACCCCCACGTTTTCAAATGGTATCAGAGCAGGAAAACACGTTTAAAACCTAATAAGTATGGAAAATCTACAATTGCAAGTAAATCACCTTATTGATGGTCAAACCAAAATCCTTGAAAAGCAAAAATCTTGATACGAAACCAGAATTAGTTGATTTCTCAGTGCACAAAATCTCGAGAACTTGCTCGCATTATCAATCAGAAGGTCGGTGTCTTAACCCACGAGCATGGTCTCTCAGCAGTCAAGCGAATTAATTAAAGACATCAGTGTGTTGATGGTGGATTTTAGTTCAGGGCTAAAATTGTAAAACCAAAAATAGTTTGCTGACATCCTGCAAAGGATACAGCCATTTGATAAGCGATGAGCGCAGAAAACCTCTCGCTTTATTTATTTGCAGCAATTCAATAAATATACAAAATTCACCCAGAATGGTGCGTGGCAACAATCCCAAATATTCTGTGAATTTATAACATTATTAATTAATGCATGGTTTGCCTAGTATTTCCTGTGTTATTCTCAGCAGAACCCTCATTACTGGTGCGGCATGATGACTGAGTGTTACTCTCAACAGAGTAACATGAATTTCCAAGTGTCAATAGTGAGGTATGCACGAAATACCCGTACAAGCTACACCATTCTTTAACAAACAGAATCTCATATCGGCGTGCTTATATTAGCCCGATCGAGAATATTTAATTTCCTAAGGGAAATTTGGACTGTCCGTATCAGTCTCCGAAACGATCACGGCCACGCAAGTTGACCGCATGATTTAACCAACCTAGACGAACCCTAGCGGGAGCAGGCGATCACCGTAATGACCACCGGTGGGCCCACTTATGGCCTAGCAGGTCGAACATCACACCCTGTTTCCCAGCGTTCCAAAACTCCAGCTCTAAAATAGGGTGGCCGCGCTACTTTGGAAGAAGCTCGAACGAGCAAGACTATTTGTATATGGGGAAAAACGATTTGCTGGTTTTTAAGGAATTGAGGAGACGACCGTACGAAGGAGACTCCTCGAACCGAACAAAATGTTAAACCTCAGACAGATGCACCGCTGCAAAGGGGGTGCTTTAGATTCGAGAGATCAATCTGTAGTATTCCGGCCTAAATCAAGACAATGACCGTTCCAGAGTAAATTCGGTCACAAGAGAGGATGGGTTGATCTGTAGGAGGGAAGCTGAGAAATGTGTGGAATCAATGGTAATCAAGGATTGTGGGTGTGTGAATTCTGAATACGATAAGCTCTAAGTGATTGAAATTGCTCAATTGAGAGTAGTTTCTCAATTAATGAGTTGATGATCTCGTGTTGCCGATGAGACGTGAGATTGATGATACTGATGATGGTTCAATCATGATTCAGAGACTTATTTATATTGCTGTAATTGTAGACACCATGATTCCATGAAGTGTGACAGTTGATGAAATCAAGGATTGGGGAAGTGGAAATCGTGTTTGAAACCAGTTGCTCAACGTGTGGAGACTTGGTCGATTTTCCACCCACTACCTCGTGAATTCCTTCAACTGATTGCACGGCTTGCTCACATTCCATAGTGTGTTTGAACACACGTGCCGTAGACCGCCAGACCAAAACCCTAAGTGATATCCCCCAAAGTGACACGATTGACGTCTCGTGGTATGTTAGTCAATTGATGACTTCGTGGTTTGATGGGACGATGAATCCATGTAGTTTCTGAGTTGAACATGATGTTCTGAAACTCATGAATTGAACATGTCATGAGACATAGGTATAGTTCTTACGATGAAGTGAGCAAGTATTGATCATTCGATGGATCGTTGAATATTGATTGTTGAACCAATATTCCTTGGTTTGAGCAAATATTTATCATCTGAGCAAGTGTTGCTCATGTGATGAATTGTTGAATATTTGATCATCTGAGCATGTGTTGCTCATCTGATGGATTATTGGCAGCGTACCAAAAATATTAATTTGAATACTGTTCGTTGAACCGAGCATAATTAATAAAATTAATGACCATGAGGTCGTCGTAAAATTATTAAGGTTGGAATATGGAATGATGATCCTTGGATTCAGAAACCCTAATTTGATTAATTGATGATCAATTCATGGTTCGTCAGAAGTTTAACCATGGGACGAAGGAGGGAGCGACTACATGGGACCGTGGATCAACCATGTAGTGTCCATATGCTCACGTGAGAAAATACGAAGAAATCCTGAAGAGTTGACGATTTGTTGGTGAAAGAATGATTAAATGCTGGTTTAATCATTTATTCGAAAATGCTCGTCTGAGCCTTAGGTGAGAAAACCTAATTAATTATGACGAGGCGAGGGACTAACCATGGAGTCATGAAACCGGCCCTGGGTTGTCCCATGACCGCCTGAAGATCACTTCATGAAAATCCAAAGTGTTTGGAAGAGTTTTGGACCTAATACGAGCAATTGTGCAAATTAGGTCAAAACTGTGAAAATTGATGGGACCGGCTTCCGTGGCCAAAGAGCCAATGTTGGTCGGTCAAGATAGCGTGCTCGTGTCCCCAAGGCGTCCGCGTCTCAGTCCTGAGAATTTTGATATTTTCTAGCGTGCAATTGAGCATCCATTCGAGAAAATATGCCCAAAATTAGGGTTTCGACGAAACTGAGGAAAACACCATGAGATGATGAAAAATAATTATAAAATAAGGAATGAGGAGGCGTGGGACCGTCGTGGTCAAGGCATGTCGGCCGGTCGTGACCACGGTCCCGTGGTGCCTTTTCCTTAATTTTATAATATTTCGATAATTTTATGAAAAATTCATGAATTTTGAGAAATTTGATGAATTTTGGGAGTTTCCATGAATTGAAGGAGTTTTCATGAGTTCAAGGAAGCAAAAAGTATTAAATTAATAAAAAAAGGGCCTGTGGAACCGTGGAAGGAATGGACGGCCGGCCAGGGCCCGGTACCACAAGTTTCCCTAATTTTATAATGATTTTATGAAAAATTCATGAATTTCGAGAAAATTTGATGAATTTAGGGAGTTTCCATGAACTGAAGGAGTTTTCATGAGTTCAGGGAAGCAAAAAATATTAAAATAATAAAAACAAGGGCGTGTGGGACCATGGAGGCATGGCCGGCCGGCTTGGGCCCGGTCCCACGAGTTTTCATAATTTTTTAATATTTTTTAGGTACTTTTGATGATTTGAGGGAATTTTTCCTAATTTGAGAAAAATACCATGAAATCAAGGAATTTGATGAATTCAAAGAAAACTAATAATAAAATAATAAAACAAAGGGGCGTGTGGGACCGGCTAGGGCATGGACGGCCGGCCAATGCCCGGTCCCACAAGTTTTCATAATTTATTTTATTATTATTTGATGATTTGTGCAAAAATACCATGAAATCAAGGAGTTTTTTCATGAAATTAGAGAAATAATAATAATAATAATAAAATAATAAGGAACCGTGGGTGTGGGCCGGTTGGGACCAAGGCATGGTCGGTTGGCCAATGGTCACGCCCCACACTCATTTCCTTAATTTTATATTATTTTTTATGGATTTATGAAAGTACCATGAAACCGAGGAGTTTCCTCGAGACGAAGGAGATTTGATAAAATGAGAAGATTTTCATCAAATCATGGAAAATAATAAAAATGCATTAAAAATATAAAAACTGGTGTGGGATTGACCACGACACGGTCGGTCAGTCGTGTGCCTGTGCTCCCAGTATCCTGGTCAATATTTTTAATTATTTATTATTTTCTTCTCTATTTTGCATATGTTCATCTCCGTTGTATTTTTTAAATACTCATTCATGCGGTGACTGTTAGTGTATCATCGTTGAATACACCTTCACCATTTGAATCGGGGATTACTTAGAGGTAGCTCAGACGCCCGGTTGTTGATTATTTATTACTAATTGTGGAATTCAGTGGAGAATAATTCACAAAACTGAATAATAAGATGTTTATTATTAATTCATAGGATCAGCTGAGGATTCGACTATGAATTCAGAATAATAAAGTGAGCATTACCATTCCAAGGGATCGTAGATTCGACCATGGAATCAGAGTAATTAAGGTTTATCTATTACTTTTTGTCGTATTTCGATTGCGGTAAATAAGAGTTTGTTGCTCGGACTTGAAAATATTTTTAAAACAAAAATATATACACAATATTTGTCACAGGATCAAGAGACACTAGGACACAGGATTCCACCATTAATCATTCACACAATGCATATATTTATTCGAAACAATTATAGCTCAAATCATAAGGACTCTCATTCTTGCCAAGGTAGATTTTTAGAATATTTATTGTATATCACTAGCATGACGAATCAAAAGCACTACGACCAAGCATACATCATCATACGATATCACAACCAATTAAGAAAAATCATAAATCGATTAATAAAAAGTGCAAGTATTCAAAAAAGAATTAATATAATTATCATATGCGTAAAGAACGGCTTCCTCCATCATCCCAGTGTTGGGGTTTATCTACTCATATTAATCATGTTCTCAAAATACATAATTGATGCTCAAAATTTGATTAAAAGAGTGAAAAAGTATAAAACAGTGAATCTACGACCCACAAAAGGCGTCACAAATCAACGATAGAGTTGTACTGCTGTAAAACAACGATACTTAGTTGCTGCTGTTGATGCTGCGGAAAATAAGACTGCTCTGCACAGTCTGTTCTTCGTGTTCTTCAAGGTCCTCTAATGGCAGCAGCAGCAGCAGGTGTGAATTGCTGTTAATCCTTCTTCTTCGCTCCTCTGCGTCCCAAACTTTCCCCAAACTCTTGATAAAGCTTCTCTGAACTCCCACAAGACTTTTTATACTCGACAGGCCCAAAAATCTCCTGGTTTAATCCCGAATATCTTCTATTATTCTTCACGGCCTCGTCCGTTATTTCTTTCCCTGTGGACTCTGATTTCTCGTTAATAGCAGATATTTGGTTTTTAATAACTTTCCAAACTTTGTTAAGATAGGATAGAAGCAAATCTTATGATATCTTCTGCTGATTAATCACCATATCTTCGAAATATGTTCACGCTCCTGCTGTTGACGCTGTCTTCCTCCAATAGATTATCCAGCCCATTTTGATTAGTTAAACTGCCCAAACTAACTTTGTTTGATCAATACAAGTCCAACCCAATCATTTACAACGATTGAATCTCGTTGAAACAACCCGAGAATTCAACTCCAAAATCTGCAGCGCCTGCATGCAATATTCCCTCCAAAGCCAAATTCAAACAAAGAAGATGACCTCCCCCTATCCAGTTCAGGGGTGCGAATAGCAGGTGGTCACCCCTTATCAAGTGGGTGTCCCTTATCCAAAGCAGAGAGTCCGAATAACAAATGTCCTCCGGGATGCTCCGCATAATTTTTCGAACCGATTTTTCCAAAATTATTTATTTCCAAAAAAATACCTACAAACACACAAAACACCATAATAAGGACGAAAACGAGTACTAACAAAATACACAAAAGAGATGAAAATAGACACATAAATGCGTCTATCAAATACCCCCAAACTTATTGTTTGCTAGTCCTCGAGCAAATTTATTCTAGAAAGGAAAATCATTTGAACCCCTAGGTGGCCCTAGTGGCGGAGTGTTGTCTCCGGAGGGTTTACCAGAGGTGTACCCACAAAACCTTTACTCCAGACCCTAACTATCTACGCAAAATCTTGGAAAGCACTAAAGAACCTCCTTGGTTGGCATACTTATTAATTATAGGAGGAAGTACCCTGATGCGAAATTCCAATTACTGTACACGAGTTTTCACTCAAGCATACTAAAATTCATATAAGTGACAGAGCTCTACTAAGATAGTTTCACGATGGACATCATACTCGGAGTCAGACTAATCACATGAAAAGATTAAGAAGATGGAAAAAGAAAAATGTAGATGGTTGAAAAGTGAACGGTGTTTCACATATCTGTCTGAAGGCCTCTGCCAAGGTGATCCTAACCTAAATGACTGAGATACCGGTCTGACTAATATTAACACACTGGCATATACAATGGAACCAGTGGTCAATAATCCTAACTCTAGGTCAACACAACTGGCATATACAAGGGTACTAGTGGTCGACTTTATTAAACACACATTTATTTAAGAACTAACAACATGATTGGACCTTGTGGACCCAAGCACATGTTTCTTGTCAGCAGATTACATGGTAATTCCCGTGGATCCTGCATTCCACGCTTGTTTAGGCGACGGAGACAGGGAGAACACACACATATTGCTATCCAAGTGTTAGTATTTATTCGATTGGTCTACTGGTCTGGTCTTTTTTTTTTTTGAAAAGGTAACTCAGTCACTCTATTTCACCCTAGCAAAGGTAACAACTTGAATCGTGTGCCCCACCAAATCACTTGAAATAAAATAAAACTGAAAATAGAAAGTGAAAAGGACTCGACGAGATATGGCGAAACTATCATGTTATTTCTAACACCTGAGCTCTGTGCTTTTATGAATAGACTCTATAGATGTTTCCATCTAGTCAGATTGGTTCCTCAACTCCTAAAACAAAAATGTTTCCATCCACTTGGATTGGTTAGTGCTATCCTTAATAGGCGTAAATTTCTAGGCTCTGGAGTTTATTTATTGCAACTAAAAGATTTTCCCATACCCCCAAACTTAAATCTAACATTGTCCTCAATGTTCTAGAGATGAAAATAAAAGCATGAACAAGGAGAAACTGTTACCATTTGAAGCGAAAGAGTTAAGGAAAGATATTACCGTGTCGCAAGAATATTGGGTTACCTCCCAAGAAGTGCTAAGTTTAAAGTATTCAGCCAGACATCGGAAGGAATTAGTCACCTCATAGAATCATATAGAAGTAGTCGGAATAACTGTGGGTCATCTGGATAAAAAAGTATTACCCACAAGAAGAGGAAACTGCAACAGACCAAAAAGATGCGGAACATACCCTTGCTTAAGACAACTACATCTAGTTGTGGTTCAGGTTCAGGATCTATAAAAGGGTATAAATAAAAGGTTTTCATTGGTTGGATTTCCTCAAAGCTAAGATCCGGTTCAGGTATTAGAGTCTGGAAAAACTCAACTAAGAACTTAGAAGCACATAACAACAACCTGAATAACTGGGGATCCTCTAAGTCAATCAGATTTGACTCACACAGCTGACCACAATGAAAGAGGTGGTCTTCCTTAAGAAAATGTGTCGACCCTAATATCCTAAAGTGTTTAGGTTTAGTCTCAAAAATTAATAACCGCACATCTTAAAATAAAAAGTTCCCACAATTGGTTGAAAAGTTTTTGGTGGGAAAACAAAGTCAATCTTGGTATCATAGCCTAGGTTAACCACATCAACCAGAGGATGGGTTTCTAACAACTGAGCTTCTCCATGGACATCATTAGGTTCGGGAAAACATGTATGAAGATAATCTTGTAATATGGTTGAGGCATAAATGTCAAGTCCTACACGAGGGAACTTTCTAAGAGTTAAAGCACATGGAGAATGATAATCACCCCCAAACTTAGAGTTTTCTGTGTCTCTAGAAAGACTAGTCACAACTTCCCTAATTTCTAGGTCATCAGATTCCTGGAAATGGTCAATTGATTCTTCTAAGTCAGGTTCATCCTCACTCATCTCTACGAGTTCATCTTCTTCGTCTAAGACTATTGTTTCTAAATCGCTAGACTCTAAAACATTATTCTCAGAATAAACTCGTTCCTCTAAATCATTATCAGCTTTGTAAACAGGAAATACTACATCGTCTAAAACGAGGGTATCTCTAGTCAAATCCTCGTCCTTTTGAATAGGTGAATAATTATTAAAATTATTTGGATTTAAACTAGAAATAGTATTATCATTGTAAAGCTCAATTGGAGTAACAGATTCCTGATCACTATGCCTATATGTGTCAAATTCTTCATCAGCACTATCCTCATCATAATCATCATAATAACATTAAAATGGTTGAACCTCATCTAAAAAAGTAGTGTTACCAATTCTAACCTCGGCATCTTGATTATGCAAATAACTATCCTCATTTTCAAGGGTACTATTGGAAACACTATATTGGAAATTAAGGCTATCTTGAGCAGTTCTGTTCTGGGCCTCTAATAAAAGATTTTGAATCGACTCACATGACTTCCTTATGGTATCGTGTATAGAAGGTTCACTCATGGGTGCATTTTGTTTATTCATTTCTAACACAAACTTATTTGTATCCTCAGTTAATTGTTTGAGAGACTCTTCTAGAGGAAGAACAAGTTCAGAAGGATCATAATAGGGACTAGTTTTCAATAGTTTGATTGTATCCTCTAGAGACGAAGAACTAGTATTATAATCTTGTTGCTCGTAAGACTGATGCATGTGTGGATAGTAATTGGGCTCACCAGGGTATGACCCATATCCTTCCAAAGGATGGCGTTCCCAACCACTATTCCCAACATGGTCATAAAAAGGATGATGTCCATATTCAAATTCAGGTCGATACTCATTGTATTGGCTTCTATCATACCAGTTCGACATTCTTAATTGCAAAGGAATTCTACACAATCACAAACAAGGATGACTCGACCAAATCAAACCTATAGAATCTAGCAAACAAAAAGCATGATGGATCCACTTAGATTGTTTTCTAGACCAGCTTCTATTCCTTCGAAAAGGAATTCGTTACAATTTGAGCACACCCCTCTGGAATCAATCCGATCTAATGTAAGTTGAATCGAGGTGAGGGAAGCTCAGTGGAGCTTTGATACCCAAGGCCTCACCGCTATCACAAGGCGGCGCAGTCACACATTCAACTCACAGAAACCATCATGAACTTTGAAGCGTGCTTAAAGAGCAACCAATATTTTTCGAACGAGTTTCCTCTTAAGCTCGTTACCCTATCGGTCTCGTTCTATTCCAAAATTTAAAGCTTAGGTTCGCGTTTGGTTTCGTTTGCTTAAGGCGGGCAAGAAGGGAGCGGTGATGAAATCCGAACCCTTATCTTGTATTGGACAGGCCTTGCCCTTTACTAGGAATTTAAAAACAGTCCAAATTCGTCCTCAATCAATGAATCACCTTAAGGAATATAGTAACTCGCTTACAGGAGATTCGCGAGTGTTTCGATGGACTTACCTACCGTACCAAACGGGGGATGAACCGTTGAAGTCGACTCGGTCCACGACTCTTATGTCATGTACGAACCCGAGGAGCCGAGACGATATAGTAATCGTCGTCCTTCCCTGCACACAGTTTATATAATTTTTTTTTTATATATATAACCCTTCCGTAGGGTTTTAAAAAAATAAAGTCCAATTGTTTAAAGTCCAAAGTCCAAAAAAAATAAAAAAAAATTACAGTTTTCCTCACACACTCTAAAAAAATTAAAAATTATATCCTAAAATTGTCCTTTTTTCTTCTCTTTTCGCTTTTCTCTTTAAGCTTTTCCCTCTCCAAGTCCTTAGTGCTCCACTTCGAACCTGTAAATCAAAGAAAAAAAAAGACAAAGTAAAAAGGAACAAATAATAAAAAAAAAATAAACCTAAAAAAAATAAAAATAAATCTATATACAAGTCCGCGTCGGCGGCGCCATTTTTTTGTCGTATTTCGATTGCGATAAATAAGAGTTCGTTGCTCGGACTTGAAAAGAATTTTAAAACAAAAATATATACACAATATTTGTCACAAGATCAAGAGACACTAGGACACAGGATTCCACCATTAATCATTCACACAATGCATATATTTATTCGAAACAATTATAGCTCAAATCATAAGGACTCTCATTCGTGCCAAGGTAGATTTTTAGAATATGTATTGTATATCACTAGCATGACGCATCAAAAGCACTATGACCAAGCATACATCATCATACGATATCACAACCAATTAAGAAAAATCATAAATCGATTAATAAAAAGTGCAAGTAGTCAAAAAAGAATTAATATAGTTATCATATGCGTAAAGAACGACTTCCTCCATCATCCCAGTGTTGGGGTTTAGCTACTCATATTAATCATGTTCTCAAAATACATAATTGATGCTCAAAATTTGATTAAAAGAGTGAAAAAGTATAAAACAGTGAATCTACGACCCACAAAAGGCGTCACAAATCAACGATAGAGTTGTGCTGTTGTAAAACAACGATACTTAGCTGCCTGTTGTTGATGCTGCGGAAAATAAGACTGCTCTGCACAGTCTGTTCTTCGTGTTCTTCAAGGTCCTCTGATGGCAGCAGCAGCAGCAGGTGGGAATTGCTGTTAATCCTTCTTCTTCGCTCCTCTGCGTCCCAAACCTTCCCCAAACTCTTGATAAAGCTTCTCTGAACTCCCACAGGACTTTTTATACTCGACAGGCCCAAAAATCTCCTGGTTTAATCCTGAATATCTTCTATTATTCTTCACGGCCTCGTCCGTTATTTCTTTCCCTGTGGACTCTGATTTCTCGTTAATAGCAGATATTTGGTTTTTAATAACTTTCCAAACTTTGTTAAGATGGGATAGAAGCAAATCTTATGATATCTTCTGCTGATTAATCACCATATCTTCGAAATATGTTCACGCTCCTGCTGTTGACGCTGTCTTCCTCCAACAGATTATCCAGCCCATTTTGATTAGTTAAACTGCCCAAACTAACTTTGTTTGATCAATACAAGTCCAGCCCAATCATTTACAGCGATTGGATCTCGTTAAAACAGCCCGAGAATTCAACTCCAAAATCTGCAGCGTCTGCATGCAATATTCCCTCCAAAACCAAATTCAAACAAAGAAGATGACCTCCCCCTATCCAGTTCAGGGGTGCGAATATCAAGTGGTCACCCCTTATCAATTGGGTGTCCCTTATCCAAAGCAGAGAGTCCGAATAACAAATGTCCTCCGGGATGCTCCGCATAATTTTTCGAGCCGATTTTTCCAAAATTATTTATTTCCAAAAAAAATACCTACAAACACACAAAACACCATAATAAGGACGAAAACGAGTACTAACAAAATACACAAAAGAGATGAAAATAGACACATAAATGCGTCTATCAATTACCATTTATGAGACCAGTTGTGGATTCGATCATGAAATCGGAGTAATGAGATAATATAGTTATTGCCATTCTATGAGATCAAGTCATGGATTCGATCATATAATCAGAACAATTGTTATTGTCATTCCATGGGACCAGTCGTGGATTCGACCATAGAATAGGAGCGATTGCAATTAGGAATAATTAACTCTGTGGTTCTGTACTAGCAGAGCAAGCTGTCTAGGAGCATTAATTATCCTGATACGAGCTTGCCGGTAAGTCATATCCTTTATATAGTCAGGGTAAACTTGGTGTTTGTTCCTGAAGACGTCATCGCTCTATACTAGCAGAGCAAGCTGTCTAGGAGCCGTCCATCTCGTGATGCTATATAGAAATAATCACTGAAAGTATTCAGTATTCATGAGATATGCCGTTGTCCAGTCGTGAGACTACATATCTACATGTAGTCTGAGAGAAAGTACTCTCCGTTGAGAATTCGATGAGAGACCCATGTCTCGATACTCACGTCTGATTGTTGAATCAGAGCTTCGTATAATTATGAGTTTACGAATTAAGCCTTCGTCGAAAATCCACCATCTACATTAAGTCCCCTGCTTACTGAGGAAAGCTGTGTTCCTCAGTCAGCATTAAATGGTGATTTTCCGGCCATAAATAATAATACCAGTAATTGAACTTAGTCGTAAGTTGAGATGTTACCGGATTTAGAGAGCATGAGTAAACCAAGACTTGATGAAGGATTCAATGTCATGATTGGAGCATCGTTTGATGAGCATAAATTGATGTTGAACCGCTGGTTTGGATGACGAGTCCGTGGTCGGTTAGGATTCACGGGTCGGGCCCAATAAGGAAATCCTTGTGAAATTAGGTTTTGGAAATAGAATTTGGTATAAAAGGAATTAATCCTTTTTTTTTTATTTTATTTCTCCTTCACACACGGACAGCACCTTCATCACCTCTCCCTCACCTTCACATCAGCAGCGAGTGGAGGACTTTCCCGCCGGAGCCGATCGTCGCCGACCGTCGCCGCCACCGTCCGACCAGTTTCCGGCCGGCGCCGACCAGGTGAGTGATTTTTTTTTTTGCTGTTTGCTGTTGTTTACATGAATTTCATGAAGTGATCATGTTAGAATCATATACATGTGTATACAATTGATGTGAGTTTTATGAAAAACCCTTGGTTTTTGTAAACGTATGTTCGTTCGATCGTTAGTTTTGAAAACTAATTATAATCCCTGATTTAGGAGAGATTTTTTTTTAATATGAACCTAGGTCCGGTGATAAAACTTAGTGTATGAGCTTTCATGTATACCAAGGTTTCATCATAAAAGAAGTGAATTTTCATGAAATTGGAAAAATCCTTCGTTTTAGAGACAAATAATGATGACACGAAGGAAAATATGTATGATGAACTTGTGTCCAGTGATAAAATTTTGCTTATGGGCTTTCATGTAAATACAAAACTTTATCATATGTACTAGATGTGAGCTTTCACAATATTTTTTGAAATAAACCTTCGTTTTAAAGACAAATAACGATGATACGAAGGAAAAATAATAATTTTTTTTATATATATATATGCAGCCGTGACATATATTGTGCAAAATATGATGATATATTTTATTTTCATGAGTTTGTTTTCATTAAATAAAATCCTTGAGAGTTTATGTATGCAAGTTGCATTAATTGCTGTTTTTTCGAAAAATCAGAAACATGGGTTTTTGAGGAACATTCGAAGATAGACAATATATTTATGATGAAATATTTTATTGTTGTAAACTTCATGGGTCAGTTGTGTGAATGTTCACATTATGAAAATTGTGTCCGTGATTTTATGAAAAATCAGTTTTGAAATTAACAAAGTTTCGTTCGTTTTTTGTAGTTTTCGAAGAGACGAACGATTTTGAGGTGTTAACTCTAGTATTACTATCACCATTGTTAGTGGAAGTATAAAAGGTAAGAGTTAAGAGTTACCATTTTTTGCTTGTATTTCCTTGATTTATATCTGGACGGCATACTGAAGTAGAATGTAGGGTGAACCTTTTCAGCTACTTAGCAAAGATGTCCAATTCCCAAGATGACGACGCCTCGAGGGAAGAGATGTGCGTTGATGATGGTATCTCCAGAGATGAGAATGCATGGATGAAACTTCCGTTGGGGGAGACGAAGACGAAATCTCTGGGATTAAGAATGTCCAGAACATAGATGATGCATTCTTTGAAAAAGATATCCCATGAGCTGAGCAACATTTGAAATCCCCAGTGTATCGTCTTTTGATAAATCCCAGAACTGTTACTCAGAAGAAGTTGGTGACTCCTAATACAGTGATTCGATTTTGTATTGAACGAGTGGTCTTTGCCTCATCAATCATAGAGTTTAATCTTTCTCGACGACCTTTGGAGAAATTTGTCGGTTGGGCGAGGCATATGTTGGGTTTTCCTCATGTGAGGACTATGCTCGACCAGGCGCAGGTGACAAGAGCTATTCAAGCTTCTGGAGAGTTGTTCATTTATCATGACGCAAGTTGTATTGTGGTTCTGTTTGCTCGCTGGTGCATTCCCACTCACACTTTCATATGTAGATGGGGAGAGTTTACCTTTACCTTGGAAGACGTGGCGGCTCTAATGCATCTCCCGATCACGGTAAATCTTCCTGGGGATCTTTCAGATGAGGAGACCGTCGTTTCTCATGTCTTGACAGTTGCAATGGAGAAAGCGAATAAGGCTGGTAATAAAGGATGCTATGCTTCCTGGTTGACACACTGGTGGCCCAAAGACGAGGTTTATGATAAACCCATCGACGTTATGTTACCCATTGATGCTTTCTTATGTTTATGGTTGTCCAGAGACGTTTTTGAAGAAAGTGGAAACTTGTTGAAGCCTTTTGTGATTCCCTTTTCTATTAAGATGGCTCAAGGTGAGCAACTTCCGATAGGTAGTTTATTCTTAAGCTCCTTGTATTACAAACTGGACTCCTTGATTATAGACTCCGGTATGTCGAACGGCTCTATGAAGATTGAGTGTTATGCCAACATGATGTTTCTTCAAGCTTTGATGTGGGAGCATTTTAAGAATTATGCACCTACTCCAAGTAATGTTCTGCAAGGACCGAATACTGATGCGCGCCATACTTTCCCTGAGAAATATAATGCTAGGATCATGCGTTGGTCCACCAAGAATCCTCGTTCTAAAATACGTTTTATTGATGTGTAGATGAAGAATCCGAGTTCAATTTTCGCCCGTGGGTGTCAGTCCCTGATTATGTTTCTCAACCGATGACTTTTAATACTGGAGAAGGCACGAGTTTGACGTCTGGTGTGCATCTGAGTGATAGAGAAATATCTTTCATGTTGAGTTGTACTCCTGGTCATTTGCTATCAGTCACGTTTGGAGATCTTTCAGTGGAGGAGTACAATATTGATAGAGCAGCTCGACAAATGGGTATGGATCAGTGTGTTCCAACCATACGGAGAAGGAAGCCATCAGTTGAAACTCAGGACTCATTTGGATCATACTCACGTGGAAGGGAGTAGCTACTGGTTTCCTGGTTCTGATAGATTCGCCTATGTAACCCCAGGTTATGTAGAATTCTGGGACCAAACTTGGGCGTTTGCGTGGCTTTGTAAGATTTCCCAGACCTCCATTCAAGGATCTTCCTTCGGCTGAGATGATTTCCAGTCGACCAAGATTGAAGTATCTTTCTGGTGATAAACGAAAGTCGTCTCCAGGATGCTCTCAGGTATGTTTTTCTTCATATAATCTTCACGAAATTATAAGAACTGTATTCTGATTATATTACTGGATTTCACCACAGGACGGTCGTAATATACGACCTCGAATCGGTGTAGATTTCTCAGAGACTGAGGCGGTTATTCATGGCGGAGAAGGCAGGCATAAAGGTTATAAGTTGTTACCTAATACCGTAAAGTCCCCAGTTGGTGCTTTGGTGAGTTCCCAATATTTCTCACTGTGACTTTCATTGCTATTAGCATTAGAATCATGAAGCCAACGTTGTTAATTTTGTTGCAGAATTTTACTCCATCAAGTCTTGAAGGTCTTCAATTTTCTGCTACTGAACAAGCAATGCTGATTTGAGTGACGAGAAACTGTAAGTATTTCTTCACATGTTCAAATGTGTGCTTCATGGATGAAAATATTGATTGTAAAGGACGTGTACAGGAGGATGTCGTCATGGAGATGGAGAATTCTGGAACTCAATCATCCTCTGGGAAGGGGAATGGAGGTAATTCCCAAGATTCGGAACCGGATGGAAGTGATGTTCCTCTTGTCGTTGATGTGGACAATTCCAACCCCTTGGACACTTTGGAGACTCCTCAAGTAAGTATATATCCTGTATATTCTTCATAGAAGTATAAAAGTGCTGACTTGTGAATGAATGAATGAGAACCCATGTGAATATATGAAAACTTAGTCGAACTTCGTCGTCAGAAAATTCAGAACCCAGCTTTTAGTAAAACGCTGTAGAATCTTCGTCCGGAGTCGGATTTTGATGATCTGCATGTGCAAATTCAAGCCCGGAAAATTTCCAAGCTTTGAAAGAAGATTTTTAAGTTTTGAGCACGTTCAGAGCTGAAAAAGGCGAAATAGTAAACTTCCAGGAGACTTCCAGAACTTTTTCAGATTGCGCATCACTTGATATTTTGGCCACATCTACGCTCGTTCATCGGATTGTCATGAAATTTTGACATGTCATAGAGGACATCCATACGAAGAGAATGGAATATGACCCATCCTAGATTCCTTGTAGATTGCTCCCAGTTCGTCTCCTAGTACAGGGCAGAGTTCAGTTTCTTCAGACGGACTCATCGTAAAATGTGTTTTCATGACTTTCATGTTATTTCTCGTGCCTTGAATGTAGTATGATGAACTTGATGATGTTGCCTTGCTGGTATACTGTGTTTCATAATCTCCTTTGGATTCGTGACTCTAACCTCATGTAATCTTCGTATTAGGTGCTAAATACCGAAGTTGAGGATACTGGAGCCAACGATGATAACCTAACCATTCCGGAGTTATTGATGAAGAGACAACCATCCCTGTATTTCAAGGATGAGAAGGTCGCTACTGCTGTTATGGAAACCCAGATGGTTGTTGCCTCAGTGATAGAAGAAACCGAGACAGCAGCGGAGAATACCGAAGGAACTGTTGCTTTAGTCGTGGAGCCACTCCAGTGACCGAGAACCGTATAATAGTGTATGAATATCCAACTGCAGGGGTCGCTTTCGATCCTCCCTTTAACACTTCACTCCCGTATCATGAACTGGTCGGTGGATTCAGCGTTCCCATTGGACATGCACGCTTGTATGAGACGATATGGAAGAAGTTCGGCCATGATCGTTGACAGGAACCCTGGGCGTGCTTACGCTTTAATCATGCAAGTAGGCGTTATCTTGCGTGTCGTGAGTGATATGCATACGAGACCCAGGAATACCGTGACTCCAGATATACTCTTTGATTGGGAGTTTAACTTGGAGAATTCAGAAAGACTTGGCCTCAACGTGAAATGGCTTCGTAAGCAAATAAACGTTATCAAGGATTCATGTGAGAAGAACATACCCTTTCCAACGATGTGTGAAGGAGAAGGAGGACAAGATTGCCAAGCTGACCGAGGAGTTGAACAAGGAGAGGGCGGCTTTGCAAATCTTGAAGGATGCTGATGAGCGAAAGCCTTTTCTTGCTGATCTCTTGAACTTCTGAATTCTGAGAGATGTGAGGTTTATACTTGGGTTTTTGATATTTAGATGGTTTTGGATTGACTGATGGTTGAGGATTTTCTTGTAGATTTGATAGAGATTTTTTTACGAAATATGAACTGAATTTTGATAAATTGCTGAATTCAAATACTGATTGCAAGTATTGCAAATGTTTTGGAGGAATTGAAATACAAATGAAAGAAAATCCTAAATGTTAAATCCCAACACCATGAGTGCTTCAAACGCCCAATACCTTAAATGTCCAATAATTTCAGATAAACGCCTTGAGCCAATTTTCGTGAATTACTGGTAGGGTTCTGCCATCTGTGTTGGTCAATTTGTAGTATCCTCCGGCCACGGATTCAGCGACCATGAATGGTCCTTCCCAATTGGAGTTCCTTGTAGAATGAAGACCGCGCTGAACTGCTTTGAGAACCAGGTCCCCTTCATGAAACTTGTTAGGCTTGGTCGATCGTGCCTTGAATATCTTCCGCTGATTCGGAATTCCCTGTTTGATGGAATTCCTCGATTGTGGCCCGTATGGACACTCGCGCGGAAGAGAGTATCCAGCATAGTGTTGATCATGCTTAGCCAAGTCTTCAGCAATAAACCTCTCGATGGAGTGACCGATTTGAAGAAGTTCTGAACCCAACCATTGAGTGTAACATTGCTGAGGTGAAGTTACCCACTCGTAGCTTTTGATGACTGCTAAATTATTCATGGGGAGAAGTCCCTGGACCATAGTAGCGTATTTGAACATTGGTAATATTGGAGCAAGAGGAGGAATAAGACTTGCCTGAGCTCGAAACCTTCTGACAAAGGTGTGCGGATTATCTCCAAGTTCCTGCGTAAGTCCCATCAGAGTTTTTACTTCTTCCAGATGCTCAAACGGTGGTGCGTCCTCTGCTTCGTCTTCCGACTCGGAATCCTTGTCGATGACAGGATGTGTTGAAGGCATCGTTGTCCTTTCAGCATGAATCCAAGTTCTCCCAAGGACCATGTCGTATCCAGGGTCTTCCCGGATTATGAAAAACTTGGCCTCAGTGCAGATCGATCTTTCCGTAACTTTGAGAGTGATGAAGCCGTATGCGTTTCTGGAGATTCCTTCGTGGTCCCTGATTGCTATGGGAGCGTGGGTGGCTTCCCGTCGAGTAATACCAGCACTCTGAGAGTTTTCAAAGGGATGATGTTGACGGCGGTACCAACATCGATGAACGCCCTCTTGAACTCATTTCCTTTAATGTGCACTGTGGTGAGCAGTCCCCAGTCATACATTTCTGTGTCGGTGGTGAAGGTCCGGTGGTAGTCTCTTGGATCAGCGGACGTCTTCCGGACACGATGTGGTTCAGTGCAGCAAACATGTCTTTCCTTTGAGCTTTCGAAAGATACAACAGCTCGCAGACATGTTCGATCAGAGATTGGACCGTTTCCTTGACAGGAGGTTCGGATATGGTAAAAGTTCTGACTGGGAGGGGGTTTTTGTGCACCCCTCAGTCCCCAGGTTGAGCTCTCCTGATTCGACCTTTTCTTTGAATATGCGCTTCAAAATTTTGCAATCACTCGTGGGATGGCTGACGTATCTATGGAAGCGACAATACCGAGGATTTTCCATGGCCTCTTCAGTTGGTTCCTTCTTGACATAAGGCAATTTGATTGCGCCGTCTTGAATCCAGGCATCGAGTAGTTCATTAACTTCTTCCATTGAACAGGGAAAATCAGGTGCTTCTGGATCTTCCGTATGCTGAGGAGGGATTTTCGAATTCTCCTTCTTGTGTGTCTTTGAAGGGGTGGAGGAAGTCTGCTTGTGTTGTGGTTCTGCTTTTCGCTTACTCCCTTCCGCGACAACATTTGTTGAAGGTTGCAGGTTATACTGCTTGTTGATCAGACGCCTGCTTCCTCGAGTGTCCTTTGAATCTTCAGTCTTTGTAGACTTTGCTCTTTCCAAAAGAGCGGGTGCAGTGGTTGCCGACCTCTTCGCAGCTTCGTGAAGTTCTGAGAAAGTCTGGAATCGAAGGTTTTATAGCAAGGCCCTGTAAACCGGGAGCATGCCATTGATACACAAGTCCACCAGTTGTTTCTCCGTGACGTTTGGGTCATGAAAATCCAGGGCTTGGACTCTGAACCTTTTAACATAATCATTGGGATTTTCACTGACCCTCTAAAACATTCTTCCAAGGTCGGAGAGGGTGACTTGTTCTGACACGAAGAAGTATTTTCTATAAAATGCGTTAACCATTTCTCCCTAATTGTTGACGGTCCCTGGTGTGATGCTGTTATACCAGGTGTATACCCTGCCTTTCAGAGATTTTGAGAATTCCTTGAGACGGACGACATGATTATGTTCATGTTCTCCCAAGGCTTCGAGAAAACGAGAGACATGTTCCCGAGCATTGCCAGTTCCATCATACAAGGTGATGACGATGGTCATGCGATGTCTTGCCTTTTCCACGGTTCTCCAAAAGGTGCTCCAGATCCTCGCGAGTGATGAAATTCGATGATCCCTTCGCTGATGAGTTGTCTGCAGCAGTTTTGTGGACTTCGTCGTCTTCTACTGTATGGATTGGAATTACTTCAGGACCGTCGTCTGAGGATTTATCCTTCTCCTTTCCCTTCTCTTGAGTCTTCTCTGACATCTTGTCAGTAAGATTTTTGAGATAATTATACAGCTCCTTCTGTGTAGCATCCATGTCAGTCTGGTTCTTTGCTAGAGTCTCCTGCGCTTTGATAAGATCATCAATAGTAGGCGGTGGATATCCTCTGACTTCTTCAGGGTGTCGTCCGGACAGTGGATGACCTTCGGCGTGAGGAGGAGTAGCGTCACCACCATCAGTGTTGGAGGTCGGAATTGTCTCCGGGATATTCCGATTGTTGTTGTTGCTACTGCTAGCACGGTTTTTATTAGGATTCGTAACTGATCCTGACCTGAGATAAACCATCTTG
Organism: Papaver somniferum; assembly: GCF_003573695.1. Lineage (NCBI taxonomy): Eukaryota > Viridiplantae > Streptophyta > Magnoliopsida > Ranunculales > Papaveraceae > Papaver > Papaver somniferum. Next base: position 168,804,251 of record NC_039363.1, on the reverse strand, counting down.
TGAAATTGTGAGATTGCAACCGAGAGAATGATCTCCCATTATGGTCGCCAATCTGTAGATGGGGAAAAACGATTTGCTGGTTTTTAAGGAATTGAGGAGACGACCGTACGAAGGAGACTCCTCGAACCGAACAAAATGTTAAACCTCACACAGATGCACCGCTGCAAAGGGGGTGCTTTAGATTCGAGAGATCAATCTGTAGTACTCCGACATAAATCAAGACAATGACCGTTCCAGAGTAAATTCGGTCACAAGAGAGGATGGGTTGATCTATAGGAGGGAAGCTGACAAATGTGTGGAAGCAATGGTAATCAAGGATTGTGGGTGTGTGAATTCTGAATACGATAATCTCTAAGTGATTGAAATTTCTCAATTGAGAGTAGTTGCTCAATTGATGAGTTGATGATCTCGTGTTGCCGATGAGACGTGAGATTGATAATACTGATGATGATTCAATCATGATTCAGAGACTTATTTATATTGCTGGAAATGTAGACACCATGATTCCATGAACTGTGACAGTTGATGGAATCAAGGAGTGGGGAAGTGGAGATCGTGTTTGAAACCAGTTGCTAAACGTATGGAGACTTGGTCGATTTTCCACCCACTACCTCGTGAATTCCTTCAACTGATTGCACGACTTGCTCACATTCCATCGTGTGTTTTGAATACACGTGTCGTAGACTGCCAGACCAAAACCCTAAGTGATATCCCCCAAAGTGACACGATTGACGTCTCGTGGTATGTTATTCAATTGATGACTTCGTGGTTTGATGGGACGATGAGTCCATGTAGTTGCTGAGTTGAACATGATGTTCTGAAACTCATGAATTGAACATGTCATGAGACATAGGTATAGTTCTTACGATGAAGTGAGCAAGTATTGATCATTCGATGGATCGTTGAATACTAGTCGTTGATTGTTGAACCAATATTCCTTGGTTTGAGCAAATATTTATCATCTGAGCAAGTGTTGCTCATGTGATGAATTGTTGAATATTTCATCGTCTGAGCATGTGTTTCTCATCTGATGGATTATTGGCAGCGTACCAAAAATATTAATTTGAATACTGGTCGTTGAACCGAGCATAATTAATAAAATTAATGACCATGAGTTCGTCGTAAAATTATTCAGGTTGGAATATGGAATGATGATCCTTGGATTCAGAAACCCTAATTTGATTAATTGATGATCAATTCATGGTTCGTCAGAAGTTTAACCATGGGACGAAGGAGGGAGCGACTACATGGGACTGTGGATCAACCATGTAGTGTCCATATGCTCACGTGAGAAAATACGAAGAACTCCTTAAGATTTGACGATTTGTTGGTGAAAGAATGATTAAATGCTGGTTTAATCATTTATTCGAAAACGCTCGTCTGAGCCTTAGGTGAGAAAACCTAATTAATTATGACGAGGAGAGGGACCGACCATGGAGACATGAAACCGGCCCTGGGTTGTCCCGTGACCGCCTGACGATCACTTCATGAAAATACAAAGTGTTTGGAAGAGTTTTGGACCTAATACGAGCAATTGTGCAAATTAGGTCAAAACTGTGAAAATTGATGGGACCGGTTTCCGTGGGCCAAAGAGCCAATCTTGGTCGGTCAAGATAGCATGCTCGTGTCCCCAAGGCGTCCGCGTCTCAGTCCTGAGAATTTTTATATTTTCTAGCGTGTAATTGAGCATCCATTCGAGAAAATATGCCCAAAATTAGGGTTTCGACGAAACTGAGAAAAACACCATGAGATGATGAAAAATAATTATAAAATAAAGAATGAGGAGGCGTGGGACCGCCGTGGTCAAGGCATGGTCGTCCGGTCGTGACCACGGTCCCGTGGTGCCTTTTCCTTGATTTTATAATATTTTGATGATTTTATGAAAAATTCATGAATTTTGAGAAATTTGATGAATTTTGGGAGTTTCCATGAATTGAAGGAGTTTTCATGAGTTCAAGGAAGCAAAAAGTATTAAAATAATAAAACAAGGGCGTGTGGGACCGTGGAAGGCATGGTCGTCCGTCCAGGGCCCGGTCCCACAAGTTTCCCTAATTTTATAATGATTTTATGAAAAATTCATGAATTTTGAGAAATTTGATGAATTTAGGGAGTTTCCATGAACTGAAGGAGTTTTCATGAGTTCAGGGAAGCAAAAAATATTAAAATAATAAAAACAAGGGCGTGTGGGACCGTGGAGGCATGGCCGGCCGGCTTGGGCCCGGTCCCACCAGTTTTCGTAATTTTTTTAATATTTTTTAGGTATTTTTTGATGATTTGAGGGAATTTTTCCTAATTTGAGAGAAATACCATGAAATCAAAGAATTTGATGAATTCAAAGAAAAATAATAACAAAATAATAAAACAAAGGGGCCTGTGGGACCGGCTAGGGCATGGCTGGCCGGCCAAGGCCCGGTCCCACAAGTTTTCATAATTTATTTTATTTTATTATTATTTGATGATTTGTGCAAAAATACCATGAAATCAAGGTGTTTTTTTCATGAAATTAGAGAAATAATAATAATAGTAATAATAATAAAATAATAAGGAACCGTGGATGTGCGCCGATTGGGACCAAGGCATGGCCGGTTGGCCAACGGTCACGCCCCACACTCCTTTCCTTAATTTTATATTATTTTTTATGGATTTATGAAAGTACCATGAAACCGAGGAGTTTCCTCGAGACGAAGGAGATTTGATAAAATGAGAAGATTTTCATCAAATCATGAAAAATAATAAAAATGCATTAAAAATATAAAAACTGGCGTGGGATTGACCATGACACGGTCGGTCGGTCGTGTGCATGTGCTCCCAGTACCCTGGTCAATATTTTTAATTATTTATTATTTTCTTCTCTATTTTGCATAGGTTCATCGTTCCGTTGTATTTTTGAAATACTCGTTCGTGCGGTGACTGTTAGTGTATCATCGTTGAATACACCTTCACCATTTAAATCGGGGCTTACTTATAGGTAGCTCAGACGCCCGGTTGTTGATTATTTATTACTAATTGTGGAATTCAGTGGAGAATAATTCACAAAACTGAATAATAAGATGTTTATTATTAATTCATAGGATCAGCTGAGGATTCGACTACGAATTCAGAATAATAAAGTGAGCATTACCATTCCATGGGATCGTAGATTCGACCATAGAATCAGAGTAATTAAGGTTTATATATTACCATTTATGAGACCAGTTGTGGATTCGATCATGAAATCGGAGTAATGAGATAATATAGTTATTGCTATTCTATGAGATCAAGTCATGGATTCGATCATAGAATCAGAACAATTGTTATTGTCATTCCATGGGACCAGTCATGGATTCGACCATGGAATACGAGCGATTGCAATTAAGAATAATTAACTATGTGGCTCTATACTAGCAGAGCAAGCTGTCTAGGAGCATTAATTATCCTGATACGAGCTTGCCGGTAAGTCATATCCTTTATATAGTCAGGGTAAACTTGTTGTTTGTTCCTGAAGACGTCATCGCTCTATATTAGCAGAGCAAGCTGTCTAGGAGCCGTCCATCTCGTGATGCTATATAGAAATAATCACTGAAAGTATTCAGTATTCATGAGATATGCCGTTGTCCAGTCGCGAGACTACATATCTACATGTATTCTGAGAGAAAGTACTCTCCGTTGAGAATTCGATGAGAGACCCGTGTCTCCATACTCACGTCTGATTGCTGAATCAGAGCTTCATATAATTATGAGTTTACGAATTTAGCCTTTGTCGAAAATCCACCATCTACAATATTCAAGACAGTCTTAAAACGATCGCGACCGTCCAACTTCACCAGCCTGATTGGACGGCTTAGATCGCACCATGAACGATTGAGTAGGCGCCAACACATACATTGGCGGGCCCACTCTATCCCTACCTGATCGGTTTGCTCACGGCGTGGTCATGGAGCCATGAACGTTTTCCCGAAACACGATGGGCGTGATGCTTTTCAAGGATCACGAAAATTCCACTAATGTCTTAAATTGATCACAACCATCCAACTTAACCATCATATTCGGATGGCTTAGATCGTGCCTAGGACCATCAGGGAGGTGCACATATGTTCACCGTCATCCCAACGTGGGCCCCGCACGATCGGTCTCTCCAAAGGAGTAGCATAGCTCGCAAAACCGTTTGGCCAAAGTCACGTATACGTGACTGTTTCAAAACCCTAATTAGGGTTTGCGGCGTTGCATATCTGTCGTAGTTCGATCACGACCATCGATCTTCGCCATCCTGGATGGAGGGTGTAGATATAGACTTAAGAGGTCCCAAGAGTGTTAACGTGATCATTTTGGGCCCACCTTTGCATGTAGCCGTCCGGCCTAGGCAGACTAGGAATCGACACCTCGAAACACGCCCCCCCCCCCCCCCCCAAAGTGGCATGTCACGCAACCTTTAATCCTTTGCGGCAATGGATTTCTGTCGCAAATCGATCACGACCACTCATCCTTGCCAGTCAAATTGAGTGGACTAAATCAAGCCTTCACGGGACGGAGAGGTGTAGGCGTGCACAATAACGAGCCGTCTCCACACATGACCGGTCGGTCTCATCAAAATCGGAGACCATGTGCGGATTCGATCAAGCCAAAGAGGGATGCTTGCACACCTCCTAAAAACCCTAAAATTCCATCAAGCGGTCGCAAATATATGTCGTAAACCATCTCGTCCGTCCAAGTTTTCCAACTTGGTCGGACAGCCTAGGTTAAAGACTAGGTAACCAATGAAGCATCTTGATGAACACCGTCCACCACTCTGCCACAAGGAATGATCGACCAGGGGATATCTCACCCGTGTGGCCTCGAAACGATCACTCAAAGATGGTTGGACGTGATAATGTTTTAAGACGCTTAATCCGTGACTTATTCGGTTAAGCTTTAAAACAGCTATGCTTCATACATATTGATTGTTTTCGATGCATGTAATGCATCGAGCATACATGATATTCATAAATATTGATTCCTTAAATAACTTAGTTATTTAACTTAATAGCACCGTATGTTATTTCCTGCGGTGGGTCCCATGATCCACTCATTCGAGACATCAAGCATGTCGCAAACTGGGGGATACTTACTGGGGTATTGGTCTGGCGGTTTACAGCGTGCAGCGTGCAACACACCATTACAAGAACGTGTCAGGAAAAGGTGGACGGTTAAAAGTGATGAGGGAAGTTGGAAAAGGTGTGATCGTGCGACAATCACCACTCCTACACGACCCAACTACTCCATCACTTCACCTCCTCCACTTCCTACGAGATGAGGGTTGCGCTCAATGACTTGTATAAATAGGTTCTTCACCTATTTCCAAACAAGACAGACAGAACAAACCAAGTGTTGTCACAATATGCAGAAAACACCCATAACTGATAGCTTAGATTGTGCAAGCCAGTTCATCATTATGATACAAGTCATAAAAAACCAACACCTTCACAATCTCAACACCTTCTTCGCTTCTCTCCCTAAGATCAACCCCATCTCCTTCACTTTGTGACCGAAGCAAGTCTGGAACGGCCATTTCTTGGTTTAGGACGGAATTGTATGGACTGATCTCTCAAATCAAAAGCACTCACGTGCAGTGCATTTGTTTAGGGCTTAGATTCATTTCTCATCCACACACACCCAAATTTATCAAAACAAATAGAAACAGTTTTCACCCATAAATAATTGGCGACCACAGTGGGAGATTAGTATCTCGGTTATGAAGTCAATTTCTTCAAAACCCAATTCAATTTTATTCATTTCGAAATGGTGGATCTTAGGTCTGGGTCAGCAACCAATTCTGACGGAACTAGTGCTGACAACACTCTCGGTGTTGATATCCCAGACAGTGGTGTTACCGTGCATCTCGTCAATACGATCAATGCATCTCGTGGAATTACTTCCTCTACCGCCAACACCAGCGGAGCAGAAGATATTTCAGTGGGTGTGACGCCTCCTATCACCTGAGCCAGAGCAGCCGCAAACCCCGACATTTCTTCAACTGTAACGCCTCCAGTCGTCACCAGAGTGACTGCCACTCCTCCGTCAGGATGAGGGGCTGGAGGAACAAAAGCAGAACAACCCCCTATTACCATTGTGGATTTGATGGAAAGGCAGGAAGTTCTTTCTAAGGCTCAGACGGACATGGCTTCAACTCAGAAAGAGGTACTTACTTTCCTCAAAATATTAACAAAGCGATTGCCGCAAGAGTCACCACAACCTCTGGAGCCAACAAGGAGCACCTTCAACGCACCCGAAGCAGGCACTTCAGCAGTGCGTGCCTACATGGATGAAGAAGCTCGTGTTGCCCGCCCGTGGGAAAGGAACCAGCCATCCAACTTCGTCATACGTGAAGACCTAGAGCGACTACTTCAAAACCAGGGCAAAGGAAATCCAATGGACATGGACCAGCATCAACCTCCGTACCCTCAAGAAGTGTAACGGATTCCCTTCCAAAAGGATACACCTCTCCTCAGTTCTCCCTTTATGGTGGTACTGGTAACGCTCGTGAACATATCTCTCGATTTATGGAATCTTTAGGGGAACATGAATATAATCATGTTCTCCGCCTGAAAGAGTTCTCAAAGTCGCTTACTGGAAGAGCGTACACCTGGTACAACAACATCGCACCTAACATCATACCCAATTAGAGTGAGATGGTCAGTGCCTTCTACAGGAAGCATTTCTTCGTGTCTGAGCATATCACCTTTTCAGAGTTGGGGAGAATCTTTCAATGAAACAACAAGCATCCAAACGACTTCTTTAAGAGATTCAGGATTCAAGCATTGGATTTCATGATCCGAATGTCACTGAACGCCAATTGGTGGAGTTATGCATTAACGAAATGGTGCCCATATACCGTTCTTTGTTAGAGAATCTGGGCTTTCAAACATTTTCTGAGCTCCATGAAGCCGCTAATCTCTCAGCCACAACGACCCCAACATTGTTGGAAAGAACTAGAATTGTTCGAAATGAAGATGCACGTGAGAGTCGAGGAAGCAGGAGTCTCATCAACAAACAATATAACACTGGTCCTTCTGTGAGCGTGGTGGGCGAACGAGGAAAAAGGAAAGCTTCATCAACAGAACAACAACCCAAGCGTGCATCTCCCATAGTGGTTTTCACATCCGTGGGAGGCAGATTGATTTAAAGTCTTCAAATGAGCTGAAGCAACTCTTACGTTGTAAAGGACGTCAGCTAACCAAGGGAATCAATTGTGCGGAGTCCTGCTGGAATTCAATAGGCGTAAGGAGCGCGACTGTAACTGAATTGTTATGACGGTTTAATTCAGTCTAATAGTAGGCTAGTGTCTATAGCGGCTTAATACAATTTGGTGTTCAAGTATGAACTAGGTCATATAATTATTAAATAGTCATTTTTACAAGACATAAAACTAGACAATAATAATTCGAAATATAGACTTTAAAAATAAAAATTTGGGACAATGTTCTTCATCTTGTTAATCTTCTTCATTTCACCAAATTTCCAATCAATGCGCTCATGAACGGATTCTCCTTTGTTTATCTTCTTCTTTGGCTTCAAATTTGTTTTGCCTTGATTTTCCTTGCCTCGAACTTTTCTTTATCTTTTCTTAGTTGCGGTTTTGACTTGGTTGATATCCAAAACTTGGATACTTGTTTGCTTCTTACTTATTTCTTTATAACTATCACATATCTTCTTAACGGCACCTTCAAGCAGTACTCCAGAAAAATCAAGTTGTGTTGCCGAATCAAGTTGGGTTTGAAATTGTGTCATTTGGAAAATTTTTAAAAAAAAAAAGATTGAGAAAGAGAGAAATAGAGAAATTTAGATTAAGAAAGTGAGAATTAGAGAAAATTTTAGGGGTAAACTTATGAGTTTGAAAATTACCTATTTATAGTGATAAAGAACTTGCCGTTGGCGCTAGAGTTAACATCAAGCGATATTATGAATATCGTTGGCAATAAAGACTTTATCGTTAGAGTTATTGAAAATATCGACCGCTAGAAACTCTGTCGCTCAATGGTTTTCCCATAGTGGCGCAACTCGTTTGCCATGCCACCTGGAATGCCAAACAACTTTTTTTTGCCATACCCATAGGAATAGGCCTAATAAGGTATAAAATTGATCTAAAAATTTATTGCTTTAAGGCTTAGGAAGCATATGGTGAATACAATCTCTTCTCTGCAGTCAGCTTATGTTTTTGAGAGATTAATCTCTGAAAATATTTGCTTGATGCAAGAGCTGGTTCAAGAAATGAAGAGAAAAGATGCTCGAACTTGTCACTTAGCTCTCAAAATGGATATGTCGAAAGACTTCAATATATTGGAATGAGTGTTTCTGTTTGAAGTCCTATGGAAATTGGATTTGACGAAAACTTTTGTCAGCTCATCTCCCAATGTATCAACACAACAAAAATTGAAATTATTCTAAATGGTACCCTGACTCAATCTTTCAAACCCATATGAGGAATACGAAAAAGTGACCCTTTAAGTCCTTACCTCTTCATTTTAGCAACGAAAGCATTCTCGAGATTCCTAAATCACTGTGTATCAACAAAATTAGCTGACGGGTATGAAGATTTATAATTCTGATCCTAAGATCAATCACTTATTATTTAAGGATGATTGTTTGTTATTTTGCAAAGAAAACCTAGATCATACCAACAAATTACTTGGAGTAATATAGATGTTTAGTGCATGCTCTGGACATCTAATTAACTTCCATAAATCTGCAGTTTATTTTAGCAATAATATGAGCCCTTCATGCTGCCAGGATTTAAGTGGTATGATGCAGGTAAGGCAATTATATATTAATGAGGTAAATTATTTAAAATTACCATTTTTTGTTGGCAGAAAAAAAAAGATTCCCTTTTCTTCTCTAATTGATAAGATGGCAAGCAGATGCACCAAGTGGAAGCGCATAAATATGTCCGAAGCATCTATATCAATTAATAATGTAACTAATGCAATCCTAATACACCACATGACAAGCTCTAAACTTCTAGATTATACATCTCTAAGATGAACTCGATCGACTTAACATGCATTTTGGAGAAACAAAAACAACAACAAGGGAAAGCACTTCATCCCATGTAGGAATGTGAACAAACTAAAGAAAAATGAGGTCTATGATTCAGAGATCTTCTTCATATCTTCAATAGAGCATTACTAGCAAAGTATGCATATGAATTATGCATAGATAAAACATCTATTTGTTCCGAGGTAAATATTTTCCAGATGAACACTTGGTCTTAGAGGAGCATTTCATCTGAATTGGATTTCATCCAGAAGTATAGCTGTTGAAGTGTTGGTAATGGCAATAAAATCTTAATTTGGAAACATAGGTGGATCCCAGAGTTGGATGCTCCGCCTATTCCAAAACATGGGGTCACAAACCATCAATAATTTATCTATGTACATCAACTTTTCGATGCAACAACAGGAAACTGGGTATCAGTCTTATTTTCAATCTTTTTGAACTTGCTAAAATAACATACATTCTTAACATCTCAGTTGAGCAACACTATGCAGATAAACTAATCTGGATGTAAGAAATAAATGATAAATTCGGTGAAATCAGCTTATAGAAAGATGTTTGAAGAATCTCATCTCAAAAACACAGTGGGAGTTAGACTACAACAAATCTTCAAAAAGCTACGGAAACTCCCACTATCCCAAGAATATATCATCTCATATGGAAGTGCATAAAAAATATACTGCCTACAAGAGACAAAATAATAAATGTGGTTCAAGACATGGATTCTAGTTGTCCTTTCTACTCTCGAGTCCAAGAAACTCCATCTCATATTATGTTGGAGTGTATGGTTACAAATCTGTCTGGTTCTCTATTCTAGGTCTTCAATTCAATACTACTATCTCTCTACAAGATTGGATATGTGAGTGGTTTGATAAGCTTTTAGCTAAACAAATTGAAGAAGATGACATGAGAAAAATTGTTGTGATTGCGTGGAAAATCTGGAATGCAAGATGCGATAAAGTATTCCGAGGAAAATTTGTTCTCCGGATATTATCATTTTTAACTGCAGGAAAAAAAATAGCGGATCATGAGTTTAGGCCTAAACCAAGTAGATCTACTGAGACTAGAGTAAATAGGGAAACATCCACTGGCTCCCTTCCCCAGGGGTGTTTTAACTCTAAACTCTGATGGTAGTTTCATGACATTACAAAAACATGTGGCATTGGACTAACTCTGCGTGATTTTGCAGAGAAACACATGAGCTTAAAATGTATCTACTTATCTGCTGTTTTCAGTGCAAAGCAGGCAGAGTGCAAACGTTTATGGGAAGCGACTCAATGGGAAAAAGATTTAGAAGTGGAGGTTGTGCACTTTGAACTAGATTCGAAGCTGGTGGTGGCTGCAGTAAATAATGGAATCTTCAACATTGATTTGAGACTACATAATTTAACTCTTGATATCAACAATGTGTTTAGATTGTTTAACTCTTAGTGATAGAGTGTCCGGAGCTTGGTTTGGAAGTCCTCCAAGCAATTTATGCTCAACTGCTCAAGGATGAATCTTTTGTAAACTCTTAGGCTAGCTCTAATGAGGAGGTAAGATTCAACTTTGTCCCCAAGAAGTGTCGTTTATAACTTCAATTCCACCGAACGCTCTTCAGTTTCAATGAACGTGAGATGGAATTAATACAGGGACGCCATCCCTTTTGGCGTCTCAAAAAGTTTCAAAAAACCAATTTGGTAGGCGTCTAGGAAATATTTTATGTAAATTCTAATATCAAGAAGATATAGACCGTAAGATTCATAGTTTTATTGGTGATCTAACGGTTTATACATCAGACGTCATTAGGGTTGACATCTTTGTTTCAAATCTTGAATTCCCACTACGCTTGGGGTTGAATTTTGATGACGTGTCATGGATATGAATGTTGAATCATGGACCCCCATTAGACTAAGCCTTATTCAGTTTAATTCTAATCATCTCTTCTGTTTAGATCCATGAACCTGAAAATTAATAATGCGCTAACAATGATGAACTCTGCAGTTAAAGCTGGAATTGATCTAACTTTATTTGATCATAAGGGAGAATCAAAGTATCCAGAGGACTGGACGCAGACTGTACCACCAGAGATGAGCTAGAAAAGGTTGAAGCGGATGCGGCTTTCAAATGAGCAACAGAATGGCGTGGACACATCACCTCTTTCAGAAGTGAGTCTCAGCCAACTCTATTGCTGCTAATAGGAAAGTATGCGGAAGCTAGACAACAACGATACAAGATCAGTGTAGACTTCGGCAACAACACTAAATCTGACAAACTTCATATCAAAGGACTTCAGTATAATCATGCGATCTCAGGTTATTTGTCTGTAAAGATAGTTGTTTTTTGGGCTGTAAAGATAGTTGTTTTTTATAATAAATATATGCTATTAAACACAATTGGGCAGATCAAAACCTACGGGCTATTTTAACTTTTTTAAACATTCAAAATTGGAATGAAGAGGTATGATTTACCATAACTCTCCATACGAAAGATACCGTTTTTTACTATCAATTCAGCTGAGGTTTTCCTCTTTTTCGAAAAAGAAATAAAATAATAAATAAATAAAATAAAATAAATAGTGTTCCCTCTTTAATCTTTTAGTCCGCGAGTTAGAACACCAATGGGATCACTATCCATGTACAAAAACTCCAAGAAAACAAATTGTTTACAAAAAATCCCATTTAACATAAACCGTTTATATTACCCTTCTATTTTAAATCACCACAATAAAAACGAAAATCAACTCCACCTTTCATATTTTATTATATTATCACCACCAACAACGCATCACCAGCAAATAGCAAACCACCGACCACCACCGTCGATCGCCGTCGACCACGACCATCAGCAGCACCACCGCGCCATCACTACCACCGTCGCCGACGACCACCACCGTTATCGACCACCACCGCCGCCAACCACCACCACCGCTGCCACCGTTACCAACCACCACACCACTACCGCCACCGTCACCAACCACCACAACCACACCACCGCCGCACCACCACCACCGCCGCTCCACAACCACCACCGCCCACCGCCGCCGAGCAACACCACCATTATCGCCGACCACCACCACCAACCAGCCGCCGCCACAAAAAGTGAATTTCATTGATTAATATTCAAGAAAATAAGAAAAAAAATGATGAAACCAAACAGAAAAATGATGAAACCAAAATTGGTTTCACCAAAAATAGATGAAACCGAAATTGGTTTCATCATTTTTCCGCATATTATCGTTTCACCTATACAAATTTCAGTAATGAAACCAAACACGCCGACTTCCAAGTCAGGCCGAATAAACTAGGAAAAAAATCAGGTGAAACCAAAATTTGGTTTCATCATAAAAAAAACACAAATAAGATGAAACCTATCACCACCGTCAACTTTTATGGAGCAATAAAAATATGGAGTTTCAGATTCTCCCGCAACAATGGTACCGGTGAGAACCTTCCTTCTCTTCTTCGTGACATCATCACTGTCAAAATTCTCATTTTCCAATGAGCCTTGGAAATATTGAACTCGTTTACGGATCCTCTAAGGTGAGGATGCAGCAGGAAAATATCTCCACCTTGGGGTTTTCCTATTCAGTAATTTTGTCCAAAAGACATGAGACGGATCTTCATAACCTGACTGCATTTCCAGCTCACCAGGTAAAGAAATATCTCTAGAATATGTCCTTCTTCTAGTTCACCAACAAAAATTGGTTTCGTCAACATAAAATCTGAAGAAAAAAACACATATTACATGAAATCAAAACTGGTTTCAATAAAAAAAATATTATTATATCACCAACAAATTGGTTTCGTCGACAAAAATTAGCAAAAATTAGATGAAACCAAAATTGGTTTCATCATAAATAAGATGAAACCATAATTGGTTTCGTGAAAAATGTCTATTCAACTACAAGAAAAATTACTGGAGGTATATACATGTCCATTGATAAAAAGACGTCATTGAAATGTCATGATTGACATGGCATGCCATGTCCATTGAAAAACTAATCAAAAGATGATAAAGACATGCAAATAAAAATGAACACCTATGCGGTTATGGGAATTATAAGACAGTGGCGCTACCCAAATACTAATATATGCTTAAGAAAGCAGTACGACAGATGGCGACAACCCGAGTACTACTGTTCTAAGCAGGAAAATATGTTAGGGTAACTAATGTTGCTTTATCTTTCATGAGTCTGACTATAGCAGGCATCACCTTCATTAAAAAAAATATATGAAATGTCAGGATTCATTGCGCCAGGGTTCGGTCAATAAACTGGCATAGCAAAGAAAAAATAAGACCCCGGTCTGTGAAGCTCCATCAGGGAGTATTTATGACTGGTTTGGTGAGGATGAATAATTTACCAAGTTGTCCGTCAGAACATAGCATCATGTGAGACTATTAACCATTTCAGTTAAATCTACAGTTGGGGTTTAGTGCCCAAAGTTGCAATCCTACTTTCAGTTCAGTTGCAGGGTAGGGCCAAAACAAGACATGTAAGGATGCCAGGGTAGGGCATCAGAGTACATGCTCACATGACCACTGCACATACTTCGCCAGCACAAGACATTTATTGTCCCACAGGTAGAATTAAACACTGGTAACATCATCTTTGTCAAGTAAATCCCAGTTTAACCACGCAGAAAACGATGAAAACCACCGCTATACAAACCACGAAGTCCAAAATCCAAACATAAACTTAATTGCATCCAAATTGAAATCTTAAAGCATGACACATATTCTAAGGCATTTTACACCCACAAACATGATCCAGTTTCTCCTACCTTTGTTCATTCATGGTATTTTTTTGTTTGATAGGCATAATATCTTCTTCGTAAGCATTATGGACCACAACTCTACAAAATTAATTAATCGTAAAAGCCTAATCATGCCGTAAAACATTCAATTAACCGTGGTTTCAACTGCGCTTCTAAAAAAATCTATTGCAGGGATTTTCAACACAATTCACAAATTATCCAAATTCACAAACATAAGCACACAACTATAGGATGAAAATTCCACAAATGCAATAAGAAGCATGGCGAAAACTAACCATACTCCCCCACCGATCACAAGCATCGATATTGGCTTTCCGACTCAACAACATCTTAACAACATCCACATCCCCGTCACAAGCAGCAATATGCAGCGCAGTCCTTCCATCCAAATCAATACTATTCACATCCGTCCCTTCCTTCAACAATTCCTCGACACCTTTCACATCACCTTGACAAGCCAAAAACAACAATTTTATCGTCAAAGTTAAGATTTTCAGGAACAGTGAGTTCATCAACAATAACATTTACAACAAACCACTTTTTCTTGTATAAAAATTCATTTTTTTTACCTACAAAAACCCAATTTAAATTCAATTCATTTTTCAAACTAAAAATTAATAAGAAAACTGATTACATTTCATACATTAGGCCAATTTCCAGCACCACCAGGTATCATTGGAGATGTTAATCTCCGCAATTCACTTATATTGACTAGTATCCTTGAATTATAATTCTAAGGACGGTCTATTCTCAATTTCCCCCGAATTATTTCAACACCAAACCTTCAATTCATCAATTTATACTCATAGATTTTGCAATTAAAAAGAAAAAAAATAAACAAAAACTCACAATTCAACATTAAAATTTTCTTAAAATTGAACTAAATTTCGATAAACAAAGATCTAATAAAACCCAAAATTACCTGAATAGTTTCATCATCACCAAACTGATTCAACGAATCCCCACCAATATCCACCTCACTTTCATCATCATCTTCACCATCATCATCATCATCATCAAATTCACCATTATTAATCAAACCTAAAGCTCTCTGACCATTTCAAAAAAAAAAAAAACCTCGACTTTTGTTTTTATAATCAACGGAATAATTGAAGTTCTTCTGTGTATATCCGCGAATTTTGGTGTTGCTTTCAGAGTAGAAAGATGAGGTGCTTCCAGTGATAATGGTGGGGAAGGAAGAGATGGAGGTGTTGTTGATGTCAGATGTGGTTTGGTGGCGGCGGAGATGATGCTGGTGGCGATCTGAAATCGTAGTAGGAAAAAAAAGAAACAGAAGTGTTGGCCAGGGAGGACAGGAAGAGGCAGAGGTAATCGTGGCAGATCTGGAAGTGATAGTGGCTTAGTGGTGGTGCTGCGGTCGGAGGAGTTTCTGGTGGTGGTAGGGGGGAAGAAAAAAGAAATGAAACTATTAAACGAGAGGAGAAGAAGGATCGATAAAGATATATACACTAAAGGGTAGGATTGAGATTATAAAAATTAATAAAAACTAAATTTAAATATTTAATTTGAAGTGGAGGTTTATGTCAATTTTAAATGATATGGTTTTTATGCGTCCCAAATAGTATGGCTAGTGTTTTTACAGCTCAATTAGAATCATCTTAGTTTTTTATAGCTTATTATGTTAATCTTGTTAAATAGTACCTCACCGCCTAGGGCAACCTAGGATCCATGCTTAATAAGCCATGGGCAATCCTAACCTTGCAAGCCGGTTTTGGAGGTTAGTTAGGCCCATGAATTTCTAACATGGTATCAGAGCCAGGCCCCTCTCAACCTACTCATGTCCATCCGTGTGTCCGTGATTTCCGTATCACCCATCAGTGTAGCCCAGTCAGCGGCTGTCATACCCATCAGTTCAGTGTAGCCCTAGTCGTTGAGGGGGGTGTTAAATAGTACCACATCGCCTAGGGCAACATAGGATCCATGCTTAATAAGCCATGGGCAACCCTAACCTTGCAAGCCGGTTTTGGAGGTTAGTTAGGCCAATGGATTTCTAACAAATCTTTTGAGGGGCCTGACTTGGATAAGTAACGATGTGCCTTCAAACTGAACAGCTACTAGCAATGAAGCTCAGCTGCATCTGTAAGTCTGTACAAACACATCTTCAACAGATCATATAGAAAGTAGATTGATATTTGCCAACAAAGAAACTTTATTTAGATTCGGATTTCTTTTTTCTTCTCTTTTTTGGCAAGTAATTCAACTGGGAAACCTAAAAAGCAAGAGCTGGTGAACTACAGGTTCCAGATAACCAAGACAGAATCCTGGTGAGCATAACCCATCTTTGCCATCCTTGGCTACGAGGTACCAATAGTATACAAAAGGAAAGCATATCATAACATGAAGCACCGATAGTGTAATCCTACCAGATAGGGTATTCTTCACAAGACAAGGATTTACAGCGTTTACAGCGAATACTTGTACCTCGAGGCTGCCATGCTAGGCAATCAGTAGATTATTCACTGCCCAACATCCAGTTAGGCATGCTACCTGGCCTATCAAATTTGATTTTCCGATGGTTCCCATGTAGATGCCCTAATAGAATAAGAGACATAAAACAACCTGAAGCTGAGATATATAACTTGAATGGTTGAATATGGACCAAAATCAACTAATAAACTGATGCAAAATCAATAATATCATCTATATTCTTATCGTTTATCTCGGTTTATCATCTAGCCTATACAAAGACTATATTACAACAAACAATCTCATTCTCCATCTGTTGCTAAAGTCAGCCTTCTCTGTGAATTACACTAACAAAAAACCTGGAAACTAATAATACAGAAAGTAAAAGATCTATTTTATAACGAAAAACTAAAAAGAAAACAGGAGTGCCTTCAATATCTATGGGAAGTGCCTGGGGGAAAACAGACATGAACCCTTATGTGCCTGGGGGAAAACAGAGACGAACCCTTATTTTGTTGTATATCAAAATCAAGGAAACTGCAATTATACCCTGCAATGAAACATGAGAAACGTGCTGCATATTCTGGTGGCTCGATGAAGAAGAATTAAGGTTGTGTATTCGTATCATTGGATACCTAATAATCTCCAAATCTTGATCTGGTCATAATGTATTGGACGAGAGAGGATTAGAACTTCTGCTACTATTGAATGACTATACTTAAAGCTCTACACTAAGTAAACTGGTGCTTGTTCATTGATTTTTTAAAATATCAGAATGTGGGTCGGGCCCCTGTCTTGTTGGAACAAAGACAAGAGCAGTCTGGTTCACTTAGCTCCCTTCTTACAAGACGCTTGTCACGATTAATCATCAGTTTTACTAGGGGAAGCTTCAGAGTAACTTGGCGCCATATCTCATTCACTGTTCCATTTGGATCATCATACTCAAAGTATCTCTTTACCTGTGGAACACATAACAGGAGAAATTAATCAAACTCACCATTATTGATTAGCGTTCTTGTCAGAACTTGACTCAACATTGTGACCAACTACAAATTTTCAGCACTCTTTATTTTATTTTGTTTTTAAAATTGGTCCCTAGAGACCTCACAGTTTAAAGTTTCAACTACTGCAGCGAAGACAAAAATATGAAGTCTGACGCAGACAAAAGTATAAATAAACATCTATTGACATGCAGCTTGTCTGATCCCCAGATTTAGCATGATCATGACGAATTTAGTATTGCGAGACAGGTATTAACCTGTGAAACCCAGTGACTAATATCTAAACCACAAAATTTACTTATGATGTATGACCCTCTAACTGAAATGAGACTGGACAGACATTACCAACATCTTCATAACTACAACCACTACCTCGCGTCCGTTGCTAAATCACCAGTGCAAAGAGTCAAAGACCACCAACATCTATTTCCTTGCTCTAAAAAACAACATGGGTTTATTCGAACCGAAAATCCCCCAGGCTTTCTATGTCTCGGACACTCAAGGATCAGAGTTACTTGGTCAGCCTAAAGACGTTTAATGATATTTTGAAGCTATGAACACGAACAATGATGTTACCGACATTAATAAGTGATGAATAAGAGAACTACTGCAAAGCTGAGGAGCATGAAGTGAACCAAGTGCATATGAGTCTAATGCCTGTATTAACAGCACAGTGGCCGAGAATTAATGACAGAAGGTACTCCAAATAGGTAGGACAACATTTTAAAAGGCATATATGATGGTATTAACGAGTTAAAGTCATTGTAGCAATAGCTAAAGATTATAAAATAACTTTTAGTGACTATGAAAAATGGACTAACACATAACGTATGCCCCGACATATTAGAATTCATCAATAAACAAACCAGAACTATGAAAATACTCCTCACCTCTTTAAGCTCTCGCTGGTATTCCAGAATCTTCTCGGTTCTTATTTTTCTTAACATTTTAGTAAGATGACCTGGTTTTACTGCAGTGTCAGAGTCTACAAAGATAGCAATTTTTTTGTAGTCTATTGCATCTTCAAAGGGCAACTCAATCTGGTCACTGACAATCACTGGAATGCACAAGCTGACTATGGCATCAAACAGTCTGCAGGCTGAGGGTGTATCTCCAGCAGGATGTAAGCAGAACTTTGAAGAATGCATCCCTTGTGTTGCCATACGTCGACTTTCCCTGGACTGTGCACCATGTTTTATAATGACATCTTCCTCACTTTCAAGCACTTGGAAAAGGAGGTCACGAACTTTGCCACCCTAAAATAAATTGAGCATTAGCAGTTTCTTATATGTAAGAAACATAACACCCATGACCAGAGAGTATAATAAGAATGTTGGTGCTTTACTACTACTCAGTTATGTCAACTTACTAACAGTTTCTAAAAACAGAATTCAAATAAATGTCAATAACTCCATTTGATCAAAATGTGATCCTATGCTATGCATATTCAAGAGCCAATATATATATCAGAGCCCGCAAAGAACCTCTGTACGAACTGTCCATCAACAAAAATAATTTAACTGCAATGATACTATTCCTAAAAGCAATGAGTTCCGGCAGATGAATATGACTGTATGCATTCTAAATATCCATCAGAAAAAAGTGTCAGAGACCCTATATGCTGCAAGAGGCCTGACTAAAGTGAGAATTAATGCCATCTGTAGATAGCATGTTTCTTGTCGGTTCTCTTGCACGCCTTCGTTGGCCAGCTGCTTGCCAACCAGGAGGATTCATGTGACAGAAGCCCATTACTCAATGAACAACTAGGAAGAAATGGATCCCTGTTTGGCTATTAGGTGCACATCAGTCGTGCAAAGTTATCACGTATACAATGAACAACAGAAAGAGCTTGGTGTTGTTCATGACACCAAGCTTGCGATAATCAAACATATCTCCTCTCTCCAGTTTCATACGGAACTCAATTACTAGCTAACATAATGCTGACTGCAGCCCTGCTGTAAGGAGGCTTAGCAAGAGCGATACCCCTATCAGAAGTTTGTTTCACAGAAAGGCGTACTTATAAATGAAGCTGTACTAACGCACGTAATGAGATCAAGCAAAGAAAATGGATCCAAAGACAATGTGAAATTGCAAGAAACAGAAGAAGATAGAGACACAAGAAAGCCGTAAAATAACAAGAATGTTCCAAGTGATGCAATCAAAATTACATTTGCTATACGACAACACACATTATTACCAAATAATTGAGGCCAAACAAATTCAAACTTCCACTAACCTTGCCACTTGCAAAATAATGCGTAATTGTTTCGTACTAGCAAAATAATGTGTAATTCAAACTTCCACTATTTCTAACAACTTTTAAAAGATGAAAGAGATCCAACTCTCAGGACACCCACATCACAAACTCTTCTACCAAAAAATTTGAACACTTGAGGAGGAAGACATCCAGGGCCATTTGATAAAGCAAGTCATTATTCGCGAGTATTCACTTGTGAAGACATGTCTGGGGAAAACTAGTCCACGTAGATAATTAATATCTACAATAATAAATAAACTAGACAGACGTGGTCCATGAATTTTGTGATATAAATACATATATTGAATATGGCCTACTAGAAGGTTATTTCATATCCAAAGCTAAAGGAAATAAAACCAAAGTGAACAGCTGGCAAAGAATCACAGAGACCATATATGTACATAAACTACGCTATGCAACACCAATAAGTCTCCACGATGAAGGACTGCTCTTACAAGTGAGACATGAACATAAAGCTTCCAACCATTTTCTTACTATTTCTGAACATAAGCATAGATTTCACTTTTAAGAAATTCACACAGTTATTTGCAAGTACGAAAGCACAGGCTTCCTATACACGCAAAGGAGTGCCAACAGAAAGTACACATTTCACCACCTCATACTCATCTAAGACACGGTTTCAACGTTTTTGGCCTTTGAGAAATTAATCAACTATATAATTCCTGAGGAAGTAAAACCTATGGTCGCGCAAAAGCATAGTAATATAAACGATTCACCCCAGAGAGCAGAAAGGTGTATGGAAGGATGTGATGGTTTAAATTGGTATACGACACAAGACCTTCAGCATGATTACGACAGACAGCTATATTACAAACTTCAACTTCATTAGGATCATTGGTATGTTGAAGACCGGAAATCGGGATATCACCCTTCGATGAACAGAATACTACTTTCTTTCTATTTCCATTTCAGAAGAAAACCAACACATCGCAGCTAATACAAGATCGAAAGATTGTGACTGGTATGACATTATAGGTTGCAGAACGAATCGAATCAGCATGCATCACATTTTTCATTCCCAAACAAACATAACAATAACAAATGCAGCTCTAATAAACAGCTAAAAAAGGTTGTGATTAAATCAACAATATGTTCTATAAAACATATTTTTTTCCAAAAGAGGTTTGTATAAAACTATAATTGTTCAGGGAGTTTGTTGCTTAATTGGTTCAATTCAAGCTGTCAAATGTTTTCATGTTAAGTTTCCGTTCCCCAACAGAAATCCCGAATGCCTAATATAGTTAAATTTCCTATATTCAAAACTGAAGAGCAACATTCAAATAATAAAAATGTCAAAAGAAGAGCAGTTTACCTCCTTTCGATACCGATTTCCCATGAAGAACAACAGTGAATTCCTCCCCTCCACACCAATTTCACCTTTAAAAGGATTAATCCGATGAGAATAAGGTAAAATAACATCTTTAACCAAAGAAGCCTGATCCCTTGTTAATCTTCCAAAATCTGAAACTAACAAAATCCCATTCTTAATCCTATCAATAACTTTATAGAGTGCATTTGGATCTTGACATATAAAAACATGATCCCACCCATTATTCCTCTTCCAATAAATTTGTTCTTCTAACCATTCCATCAAACTTTGTTGCATTTCTTCATCACTGTAAACACTACCACCGACATTACTATTCACATTGACACCACTAACTGGTCTAATTGGATTGGCAACCAGACTCAAAGACGAAAAGAATGGTACATAAAACAAATCAGCATCTTCTGGATCCAAAACCCTAACAATCGGAGAACCGTACCGATCTTCCTTAATCAAATCCGAGAATAACCACCATTCCGCAGAATGTTGATTCCCTGGATACTTGAGATTCAAAACATCATCAATAGGAACTGTAATGGACGGATCACGAGCTTTAAGATAACTCTCAACAACACCATAAGTAAATTTTCTCGGCAGATCGTATAAATAAACTTTAACAGGAGGAGGAGAATTAAATGAAGAAGAAGAAGATAAGATTGAGAAAGGTGAATTTGATGAAGATTCAAATGATAAGGGATTAGGGTTTATAGGTGTAAGAAAAGTATTGAAGAATGCATATAGAGCTACAAAGGTAAGAATTGTGACTAGGGTTGGTTTAAGACAGGGAGATTTTCTACCCATTTTTGAATTTATCTGATAGATTAAGAATGATGTGTTCTTTAAGGTTAAGTTTTCTCCATCTGAAGATGATGAAGATAATGGAAGAAGAGAAGAGAAAGAGGAAGAAGATGACGTTGAAGATGGAGAAGGAAAAGAAGATCGCCCTTGTTTTTTCGGTTTCCTGGGTTTGCTTCGATCACTCATCGTATGTTTAACATTCTTTTTCTTTTTCGGTTTTTAATTTCTTTTTTTTTAATTTATTTTCTGGGCAAGCCCACAAGGGTAGTACGGTACTTTTCAATCAACTATTTACTGGAGTATTTAATTTCAAAATTAACTTTTATTAAACGGTCCGCGGGTTATAACCCCAAAGGGGTTATAACCCATCTACAAAAAACCCATCCAAACAAAAGTGATAAAAAAACCCCAAATATCATAAACTGTCTAAACTACCCTCCCCTAATTCAACCCAAAAGAAACTGAGAAAGAAAACGACCCACTAACGGAAAAAGTTTCTTAAAACCTCCGCTCCTGTTCGTTCAAAATCATTCTGTTCGTTCAAAAATCAATCCGCTCCTGTATTCATTCAAAATCAATCTGCTCATCCCTAAGCCAAAATCGTTCAAAATCAATCTGTATTCGTCATCATCTTCTCGATTTTACCTTCTTCTCTTATTCTAAGGTTGCGTATTTCAACCACTGCTACAAAATCTGACCTAATTTTTCAACCACAAATGGTGAAGAAACAAAATCAACAGGCGAAAAAGAAAGATGAAAAGCTAAAGAAAATAGCGAAACCATCTCCTAAAGGTAAGAAATCGAACTTGCTTTCAAGTTGATTTCGAGTTTGAATTCAAAAGATTATTAGGTTTCATTTGATTTATGGGTTGGTTTTCTGTTTGCTTTTAGGTTTCATTTCTTAGGTTAGGTTCTGTTTTCATTTGGTTACATCGTTTCTTTGGTTTAGGTTTAGGTTTCAGTTTGTTTGATGTAACCAAATGAAAACAGATTTCAATTGTTCGTATACTTGATGCAACCAGATATTTTTTTTTCTATTTGATGAAACCATATTTCATTTGTTGTTTATTTGATGAAACCAAAGTATAATCTGTTTTTTTTTTTATGAAACAATTCTGGGTTTCATCACTTTTCATTTGTTAGGTTTAGGTCTGCAAGAATGATGTAACAGATTTGCGATGAAACCAGATATCATTTTCTGTTTCTTAATGAAACCCAAAATTGGTTTCATCATTTTTAGTTATTGGTTTACTTCTAGAGTTGTTATTGGCTGTTGATTTGAATTCAAACTGTGGAGATTAGCGCTATGTTACGTAATCTTATGGTTTCATACAAGTTTCAATTATGCTTATGGTTTCATCACTTTGTTCGTGCTTATGGTTTCATCATTACAAGTTTATGTCTTATGGTTTCATCATTATTATTTATTATTCTCTTATGGTTTAATTTTGGTTTCACAATAGGTAAAAAAGAGATAAGGAACCATACAGGTGCTCGTTGCATCATTTGTGCGAGCTAGCAGTGAAAATTAAGGAGTTGATAGAAAATAAGCAACTGCATTTGAAAGCTCTTAAATCATGTCCTTTCTGGCATTTCTTTGAGCCGTTCTATGATGGCGTAATGAGCAAAGATGAGCTCATCAAAAAGACAAAAGCAGTAATAATGTTTTTAAGTACAATTGAAAACAGACTTGATGGTAAGCTCCCGTATTGTTTCAAATTAGCAAGATCAAGGAAAATGATTTTGCGGACAATTCCAGAACATTTTGCTGTGACTTTTGGTTTCCAAATGGTGAATTATGTAGAAGCAGACGACATTGATGAAGATCTGGTTAAAAAGGTTAACGTCTTTGTGGCTAATTATTTTGCTGGAAATAAAAAGACAAAAAAAAACGATATTGAAAAGCGTATGCTGGAAGCCGCAAATGATGAAACCAGAGCGGATGACTTTGTCAAGTTTTTCGTAATGTTTCTGTTGGTTTCAGTATTTGTCCCTAACAAATGTGGGCAGACTCTCGCAGCAAAGTACTTGTATATGGTGTTTGATATGAACAAGGTGTGCTGGCCGGAAGTCTTCCATGACTATGTACTTGATTCGATAATGACAAACAGAACAGACGTAGAAAATGTTGTTGGTTGTGTAATATACCCTCTGGTAAGTTAAGATTTGTTCTTTTTTTTCATAAGTTCAGTATTTTTTTTCAATAATGGTTGTTGAATATTAAGCGACTTGTTTTTGATGATTAATTTAAATATTGGTTTTTTTTTTTTTTTTGCAGTATTGGTTGGCAGAGATGACAAAGATCGCACAAAGAAAGCATGGGCTAGACAAGTATCCGAGGTTTGCTAGATGGAACCTTAGCAACATATGTCAACAAGTATTGTCTAACTTTGAGAATCTTGAAGAAAAAACAGAACTTTGGTCTAAGGTAAATATTTACTTAGAAGATTTACTTTTCTGATGGAACCAATTTTGGTTTCATCAAAAATTCTAGCTGAATTTTTGTTTCTTAGATAACTTCGAGGGTTTTATTTGATATTTTTGTTAGACAATATTCGAAATCTTCGAGGGTTTTATTAGATTATTGCTATGAGTTGTTACCATTACTTGTTACCATTAAAAATGCTACGCTTGGTATGTCGTCTGTTTTATTTTAAACGAATTTTGGTAAATATTTTCTTGTTCAGATTTACTTTTTTGATGAAACCAGTTTTGGATTCATCAAATTTTTTAGCTGAAACCAATTTTTCTTGTGTACTGCAGGAGAATATTGGTCACCGAAAGGGATCATTCTTGCTTCAGTATGACGAATCAGAAATGCGCTTGGCTGATCCCGTAGATGAAGTGGAAATTGTTGTGCCAGATGAAGAAAATGAAGTGCCGGTCAAAGTGCAAGATGAAGAAAATGTTGGTGCTAGAAGTGAAGCTAACTCCTTCAAAGCCAAATACCAATTTGCGCGATCATTGATTGAAAAGCTTAGGACCAATGCTACATATGTTCTTTCTGAAGAAGAAGAATCACTGCTAGCAAAATATGATGCCGAGGACAGGGAACAACAACTGGTACAAAGATAGATTTGATTTTTCTTAGTAACAATTGAATTACTCGCATATATTACAATTTTCTTATACATTTCATCATTTTTTTGATGAAACCAGATTTGGTTTCATCATTTCAAGTTAATGTTTGTTTGATGAATTGGCCAGTTCTTTTTATTCTTTCAGAAGTTTTTGATTTTTACAGCATTAGGTTTTGACACAGGAAGATGAAAAGTAAAATAACTTAGGTATCTTAATATTGCAGGTGATAACAAGGGATGTTAACATGATAAATCAACAAGAATCTGAACAAGAGCAGGTCATATCTTCTTCGTCGAAGACGGTCACCGATGATGAACAAGAAGGAGATGGTACTGAGTTGACTCCAAATAATATCGAGGATATCAAGGTGGCAGAGCGGGTTGAATCTGAAATGGAGAAAGATACTTCATCGATGCCAGTCACCAATGATGAACAAGAAGGAGAGGGTACTGAGTTGACTCCAAATACCGTTGAGGATATCAAGGTGGCAGAGCGGGTAGAATCTGAAATGAAGCAAATTATTGAACAAGAAGAAAACGAAACTCAATTTGTAATTGATGAAGATGTTATCAGGAAAATGGAATATGAATACAATAAGAAAGGTTGTTCGTCGTCAAAGCCAAATGTTGGAAGCGTATACTACTACTCAGCTGTAAAGATGGCGAATGATTTACTTGAGTTAGAGAATGAACAACCTGGATTTGATTTAGGACTGTCGCAGTGTGACAGTCAAGAGAAAGGACATGGAGAACTCAGTGCTGCGCAAAGGATGAGTAACATGGTTACAAGAATGAGGGAAGACAGAAGGAATTTGGTTCCACCTATCAGAATGCAGGATTACAACACCAGTGTGAAAAAAAGAAGAAAGGTTACAGCTCGTAAGTGCAAGGAGAACAAGAAGGTGCAGGAAGTACAGGGGGTGAAGTTGAAACCAGTTGATAACTTGAAGATCTTGAAAGTACTCAACAGAAATGAGAAACCCCTCGTGACCACTTTTTTCAGAAAGAATAATGAAAGGTAATTGGGAAATAACTGATGTAACCAAGACTGGTTTCATCAAAATTTTGTTCCAAGTTATGCATTGTTTCTCCATTTTTATCCATCATTGACTAGCTTTTTAAAAAATAAAATTAACAGGTCAACGGCGTGGGAGCATTTAAATCTTCAATTACATATATCGGGGAAGATGATGGATAATTTGATGAGAGAGGGTGACGTCGCAGGAGACATTATAGAGTTCTACATTTTGAAGCTGCAAAACAACATCAAAAAAAATAAGTTGAAACAAGATGGTTCTCCAAAGTACCAGAGAGCTGTGTTTATAAGCACATTTGCCTATGTAAGTTTACTCCGAAATTGTTTAATGTAAATTTTTTGGCATAAAAAATAGTTGTGGAAAACAAAAAATGATGTTGTTTATATGGTTAATTTTGATGGAACAAAGTTTGGTTTCATCAAACTTGCATGTCTGTAACTAATTAAGGAGCTTTTATCTGTATTTTGTTTCAGACATGTCACTCATTAGGAAAGAAATGTGGTGCTGTAATAGAAGGCTTCATCGACAAAATGGATTATAGCGTGCGGTTTTTGTTCGTTCCGTTGCTGACATCACTTGAGATGTAAACCATTGGACATTGCTTACTTTTGATTTTGAAACCGGGGAATTTTATCACTACAACTCCTTGGCTTCCACGGGAGAGGAATGCAGAAAAAGTGCTGAAAGCATGAAACAACGTATAGTATCAGCATTTGCACAGCACGACGCAAAGCTCCCCTGTGATCAGCAGGCAAGTCAGCCAACAACATACTCTTTGCACAACCCTACATGTTGTGAACAAATAGGGTAAGTTATGTTTGGAAGTTTATATTTCACATATGCATATGCTTGAAATCATTACATCACTTGTAACCGAATGCTTTACATATAGATACTAATATCAGAACACTCTCAGCTAGTCACTTTGTAACAATTGAGACATTGTTTTGGTTTTTCAGGAACGATTGTGGCCTGCATGTTTTCTATTACATGAAGAGCCTCTTGAAAGGAAACATGTCTACAGATGATATACGAGAAAAGGTGCATAATATGAGACCAAAGTTGGCGTTGAAGATACTCCTTGACAATATAGAATAATACTCGCATGTCGTGCCAGTCCTATTGAACATTCAGTTTTAGTTGAATTTTAAATTACTTTTGAAATGGTTATTGTAATGATGATACTCCTTGACATACAGTTCTCCTTGCAGATTCAAGTTTTAGTTGAAGTTTAATGTACTTGTGAAATGGTTACAGTTTATATAAAAAACGATTTCGTGCTATTTCAGTTGTATTTCCTTAAAAGCTTATGTCTACAAAAATATGATGTCTCATTTTTATAAAAACTATCCATAAATGATGTGTCATATATTTGCGGCACCAATAAACAGTAGACAAAACATCATCTACTGTGTTGTCAAAAAATATAGAAGAAAAAGTGACAGTAAAACAATGGTTCCACCAAAAATAAGATAAAACCCTTTCTGGTTTCATCAAAAAAATGATGAAACCCTTTGTGGTTTCATCAAAAAATGATGAAACCTGATTCGGTTACACCAAACTATAAAGGCCTGTAAAAATTCTGAAAAACTTAAACTTAATCAAAATTATTATTCTTAGTCAAAATATAAAATGAAAACACCTGCAGCATATTAACTTCTAAAACAAAAAATATGAAATAGTAAATGAAACACATATTGTAGTCTAGCAAACGAAACTAAGAGTAAAATTCGATGACTTGCAGGAACCACATATTGTAGTCTAGTCGAAATGACCCCAAGTTCTCATGAAATCTGACGAGAAGGGCATGTCCGTTTATTATGGGTGGTCAAAACCTTGCAGGAACCACAGGTTCTCATCTTCTTATTGGCAACTGAACCTGTATTAGGAATCCTCTTCTTCGATGGACGTCCTGGTTGTGGTCCATTATTCGGACCAAAAACCATCGATTTCGGCGACACTGTCACGGGCTTTTCGACTGTGGGAACAGGATTGATTGCATGTTTATACGATTCTCGGTAGAACTTTACTGTAAAATAGTGCTCAACATAATTGTAAGGATCTTCTCCATTCACCATGATGCAACGGACAACATGGGCACACGGGAAACCGTCAATACGCCAACGGTTGCAAGAACATGTTCTTCTTTTCAAATCGACAGTCTGTGTTAATGAAGCATGAACTTCAAACACATATTCCGACGACTTGGTGACTTGGTAGTTACATCCATGCATCTTGTTGTCGTGGAGTAGAGCTTCATATTCTGGACATAGAGTTTGACGCCATTTCATTAAGTTAGCAGAGTCCTCACGACGTTTACACATTTGGTCCATTAGCTTCACCCTGATCTCATCAACCATGATGGCTATAGGCTTCTCTCTCTCTTCAACGACCGAACCATTGAAACTCTCGCAATATTTGAACACAACCTACCATATCGTCGACCCTTGAAGAAAAAACTTGCCCATTTATCAAGAGGAGCTCTACTTAGATAGTCTTGTAACTTCTGATTTTGAACCTTCCTCAACTTATCCCAATTCTCTGAAAATTCTTTATGAGTAGAAGCATACGCACATTTCTTAAACAGTCCCAATACATATTTGTTATAAACTTTGCAACTCTTTGGTAAGCATGTATTGATATTGCATTCCATATGCCAGTAGCACCAACCATGAAAAGCCTCAGGAAAAACAATAGGAATTTGTGTTACCAATCCAATACCTCGATCACTCACAAAAGTAAGCTTTGGTCGCAAAGGAGAAAGGACTTTCTTCAAATTATCCAAAAACCATTTCCAGTTCGCTTCATTCTCCGATGAAACACACCATAAGCAAGAGGGAAGATTTCTGTAACATGAACAGAAAGCATAACACAAGCATAAGATGGGATGAAAACCAAACATAAAAAATGATGAAACCAACATAAAAAAATGATGAAACCAACATAAAAAAATGATAAAAACCTTACCATCATTTCCGGTTAGACCTGTTGCTGCCATCATATGACCAAGGTACTTGCTTTTCAAGTGAGCCGCATCAACGAATAATACAGGACGACAGAAATGAATCCACGACTACAAGCTTCAAAACAGATAAACATCCTCTGAAATTTATGGGTCCCTTCTTCAACTTCCAAAACCACGTGAGAACCAGGATTAGTTTCAATCAACTTGTTTTTATACCAGTTCAAGAACATAAAAGATTTCTCGTTCTCTCCCCATGAAGTATTCAGTGCATGCTTCTTACCTGCGTATGCATAATAACGACTAATGTCAAAGCCGAAGTCTCTCGTAAAAGATTCCATAATATGCTTAGTTTTCTTATTAGGATCCTGTTTAATTTCATCAATAATCAAGCTACTAACTAGTTTCTTCGATATCCGTGGAATGTTAACAAATCCACCAACACAAGTATGCTGATTATTTAGTTCCTTGATAATAAAAGGACTTCCTACAACACCATCAACAGACACAGCATATAAATGCCAGTCACATTTCTCCTCTTTGTTCTTATTAGCACAACGTGCACCAATCCTCAACTTCTCATTCCTATATACCATGTATTCATAACCAGCTGCTGCGTGATACTTCTGTAAATCACAACGAACTTGTTCAACACCTCCCGGAAACAACTGTTCAACTCCTTGAAAGAGATGTAACCAGTGAGCAGACTTCAACGGTTCCTTAATTTTATCTGGAACATCATAATCAATCCGTGGCTTCTCAAAAGGTATAATTCCAGAACTTTGAGGCTGGTCATCAAAAGCTATAATTCCTGAACTTATTGAACCAGAAATCTCAGTTTTATGACTAACGAGTAACTCCATAATCCCTTCTTTATTATACATACTAAATAGAGCCAAACATTGAAGATCAAAATCAGAATGAATGACCTTTTGCTGATCATCAACCATGTGAAAAATTTCCATAGAAGGAGGAGAGAATTCACACCAACTTGAGCATATACTAGTCTTCAAATTAGCAAAAGACTCTTGGAGGCCAATACGAAGAGTTAAACAATCTTCTTTGTGACATACAAGTGCGAGAACAGAATCCATAATCTACAGAACAAAATGATGAAACCAAAAACAGTTTCACCAGATGTGAATATCAACAACAATTTTTTTTTTTTGAAAAACAGTTCCAAAGATATGGAATCCTTCATAAGAACATCAACACAAACATAAAAAAACATATGCTAACATCAATTCAGTTTATTCGACAAGAGTGACTAGCAAATTCACACAAACAAAATCAAAAATCAACACAAAAAAGAGAATTGAATACCTGAAAAGTTGATTGATTCTTTGAAGACGAAGATGATCAACACGAAGTTGATTGATTGTTCAGCTGGATTCTTCAATTCGAGATTCAATTTCAACTTGAAAAGCGGAAATATGATTTCAGCTAAACTGATTTCAGATCTCGAATAAAGAATTGGATTCTTCTCTTCTTCGAACAACTACGTTTATCTTCTCTTCTTCGAACAATTGAATTGGATTCTTCTACGTATCTCGAATAAACAGATCTCAAAACTTGTAGCTTCTCCTCCGGTTCTTCAATCAAACAAACCTAAAATTGCTCTCTCAATTTTTGAATTGAAATTGGGAGAAGATGATGACGAATCTTTGAATTGAAACGAAAAAAACGAAGAAAACTAGGAAAGAAGAATCACACTTTCATCCGATATGTTCGGTTCAGAGAGGAAATTTTTTTCTTTCTTGTTTCCGCCAAACTTTCCTTTGAAAGTGTTTTTATATGCGGAAGGTTAATTTTGGAATTTAGAAATCAAATAAAAACTGAATTTTAAAATTTTTATTTGAATTGGGGTTTTTGTCCCAGTTTTGTTTGAAACGGTTTTTATTTGTTAAAAATAAAATGACCGGTTTTTTCTTATCACTAGTTTGTTCACCTAGGGGTTTTGTCACTAGTTTTGTTGACTTAAAAAAGCAAATAAGTAGCTTCTTGGTGAGTATCCACCCTATCCAACCTGACTTTTAACTTATTGACTTAAAAAAGTCGAAAAGCTGCTTCTGTATCAGTATCCAAACGACCTATTAGCGATTCATTAATTGGCAACTTATGTCAAATTTAACGAAAAAAACCGTTCAGTAAATATCTTTATGAAAATTTCGTGGTGACCAAGTTACAAAGGTACATATAAAGGTTATAATGTTAACCAGATTTGCACGTTCATTACGATCAAATAGAATACCAGGAACCAGACTCGCGCATCCAATGGGTTGAAAGTAAAATCAAATCAGATCAGATAACAATGGGGATCTGCGAACAAGAATTGGTTTTTTTGTTACTGTTTCGTTAATGTTTAGGTGTGTGTTTGCAGAATACGTAAACAAGCAATTATCATGAATCTAATCTAATTATCGCGATTATCTTTTCTTTTGCATTTCTTATTTTTTTGGTTTCGATTTTATGGCAAATTAAAAAAAAAAATCTTACAATTACGTACTAATTAATCAAATCACATGTCTAAACATTGTTTTCTTATTTTATGTCTTTGATTACACTCTTTTATTTTGTGCCTTTGATTACCTAAAAGTTGATATTGAGAGTTTATTTATTAATGATTATTGATTTATCTTCGTTTTGGTTTGGTAGGTGAGAAGAGAGTATTTTTGTCTTTTGTGGCAATCAAGTTGGTAATTTTTGTATTTTGGTTTTCTGATTTTTTATGTTCTTCGGTGTATTTTATTTGGGTGTTTTTTATTTCCTATTGATCTAATCTTTTTTCTTCCCTGATGTTGCAGTTGCGATTGAATGCACGTATTGGTAATCGTTATCTTCTTCACCCGCACAGTGGTATCACTTTTAGCAATTATTTATTTATGTTCTTCACCCGCACAGTGGTATCACTTTTAGCAATTATTTATTTATATTCAGCATATATCTTTTTTAGTAGGTTTACTATCAAAGGTTCATACCTATAATTTACTCCATCATCACTTTAATTTATCGGTGCATTGGGTGTGAAGCTGCACATATTCTTGATGTGCATGGCCTTCGTATAGTTGTCGAACTCAGAGCCGGGTAAAATGGCTAAATGCTTTGGAATGTGAAGTTTCAAATTCTGTGAAATTGGCTTTGACAGCAATAGTAACAGACAATGTAGCATTCAAGGCTCATGCACACCAGTATTCTGGCGGACAAATCTCAACCAATGATTTATGGAAGCAATGGAAAAGACAGGTGTATGAAACCGTTTGAATGTTATAGATGACATAAGTTAATCACAAAAATGAAGGCGTTAGCTTTGTTGACGATAACCCTTCCGCAGAATAAACAAGCCTTTGAGTTATATAAAAAATTAAGCCATTCATTTCGATAGGAAACAAGTTGTAATTGTTTGAAATGAATACAAGAGATAAAATTGATGCACTTGAAAGTAAGCATTTACGTGTTTAATTGTTGCAGACTCTGAATTTTTGGTATATATAGGAAGACATCATCATATATTGTTCTCCTACTTTTAAGCCTCTAATACTTCTTTATTCGTCTCATTCTTTAGGTTGTGTAGTTTTATATTAGTGAATCTTATGTCACTTGGATTCCTAAGCCATCGAGGTTAAACACTGGACATCTTTGGACTGCAACTTAAAATTGTATCCAGGATGTCAACGTTAAAATTCCAGGTAAAATTGCAGCCAAATGTTTTTTTTTTGTGATGCATATCATATCAACTTCCTCATGAATTTCTTTAATATGTTAAATTCTCCAGGATGAATTGCAACAATGCCATTGGAGACGTTGCAGTGGATCGGTATCATCACTACAAAGGTGACCTGGAAGATGTAGATATTATGCAAAAGCTTAACTTCGACACGTACCGCTTCTCGATCTCAGGGTCCAGGATATTTCCACATGGAACTGGAAAGGTGACCTGGAAGGGTGTTGCTTATTATCACAGTTTTATTAATTACATGGCTGAGAAGTGTGTTACTCCAATGTATTTAAGTTGTTAAGTGTGCATAATTTCCATTTTGTACCAAAATGATACTGAAAGTGGTGCTATAGTATGCGCGCAGTATGTGGTAATGATGCAGCACACGAGAAGGCATTAATATGGTATCTGAAATTAGGAGTAGGATTCATAGTCACAGCGTTATTTATAACAATGAGATTTGTGTTTACGTACTGCTTCTAATGATATTGCTGCGGCCTGCGGCAGTCAAGAAGGGCCAAATTAACAATCGTGATAATCGTGATTTTCTTGACAAGGGCTATGGATTTGTTATTCTTGGGAGAACTCCATAAAACTGTAATCCAGCTGGTTGTTGGTTTTTTCGGTTTAGAATCTCTAGATGTAAAGAAATCGGTTTGTGGTTAACCGAGCAGCACTCTTCTCCTGCCAATCTCCCTCATGATTCTTTTGTTGGATTTTTTCGCTCATTATTTTTTATGTGGCCGATGTCAAGGATTTAGGTTATTTTGCATAAGCTACAGCTGCATAGTGCTCTTTGTAGAACTCTGATAGTCTTGGTTAGGATTTTAGGGTTTTACGTTAACTCGTATGATTTTTTTCTTTTTCATGTTTTCTACGATTATTTTGTTTTACTGATATCTTTTTTTTGAAGCATATTTTTTTTTTTGTTTTATTTGATTTGGGTTATTGATTAGTGGTTGATTTTGAGTTTATCTCCGTATCCCGAAGGGATAGCAGTTTGGTTTTGCTTCCATGACAAAGGAAAAAAAATGTTGATGCAAATGACGTGAAACCTCTATAATCGAGTGGACGAAGCATTGAATTTGATAATGTACTCTATGGTAACTAAGCATACACGTACACATCTGCACTTAAAGTGTGCCTTCCCAATGTCACGTACCTTTCAATTTTTACTCTTCACAGTGTCTTCTACTGGAAATCAATGAAATATTTATTTCAACCTTTAAACATAGGCAGTTTGCCAACAACTTAACTACAATTTTGTGTCTCTTTGGAGGTTCATTATTATAAGCTCGCGGAAATTCAATCCAGGATTCGGCAACATAACTGGTATGCTTCCTCAAAATCCTTTATAGTCGTTAATGTGCAAAATAATCCCTCAACGATTTCGAGCATTTAAGTTAACATTATCTCTTGCTTCTTCGAGACTCTGTTGCCAAGAATTCGGGCAGATGGAACCAACTCTTGATATGATCAGGAGCATAAATCCATACATGTGGATCTTTTTTTTGTGCGACGTTACATGAACTGCGTAATTCTAGCGATGTAATTCTTTTCTTTCTTACAGAAAAAAGTATGAAGTGGATGTTAACACGAAAATTTATAAATCTGTTGTTTCCACTTTCATAGACCCGTATCGTATTCGTCGTATAATAAACAACTGTGCTTGGACACAAAACATACTAGCCTAATTTGATTTGAGTTAGATGACACATTTTACTCCATAGTTCCCCCTGCTTAACTCATTTTTTTTTTAGAATTTGAGCATGTAAGACTATACTTCCAGACGAATTGGGTGGTCTTCTCCCTTAGTGAAGATCTTGATTTCTTCTCCTTGCTTGCACGGCATATATTTAGGTTAAACATTTTTGCGTTTTTATTTTATTAGCTTACATTGGACATGCTTGATTTTCCATATTATCATCTTAATTTCATTTGGGATCTGATGGATTTCATCTAAATTTTGACCGGAAAGATTTTTCGATTATGCTGATAAATTGTCTGTTTTTCTGGTCCCGTGTAATACATTTATCGTTACAGACGTTTTGCACTTTTTTTTATGCATTGCTTGCTTCCAAGTCCTCTCACAACCATTATTTAATGAATTTAATGGAACATTCATTTGCAACTGCTTTTGTAGCATCTAAAGATATCCATTTAAAGTTCGTAGAAATGCAAACACCATGACAGTAAGAAACGGGCAGATCAAAACCACCGTGGGTAATATTTCATGCCGTACCAATAATCTATTGTGAATTTCTGTGGATTTGTTTTTGTCACTACAATTTCATTTTTTTTTCCTTATATATGTAGATTTAATCTGAAGTGCAGCTTTTACAGTCCACTGTTGACCATTTGTTATTCGATTATATTGTGGCCGAGATTCAGTTTTTCATACCAAACAAGAACTTATCTGATTGTAATTAAGCTTCTATATGAGTAATCTAGCTAGCCATATCAAAGGTTTTATAGTATGTATTAGGTGTTTTAATGAGCTGATTATATTGTGTTCCTCGATAGCGGATCTCACTTATAATGCAAATTAAATTTTTGATAAAAAAAAATTCTAGTAATTTCATAATAGTCAAGTACAAGGATGATTTACTATGGACAATTTCGAGTATATATGAGTAAATATATTTAATATTTTAAATTTATATGCAGGTTTCATTGGCGAATTTAGTGTTATGAATGGTTATTGCAGTTGGAGATTGGGAAACTCGTGTGGTAGAAGCCACATCAATGATTGATGCCCGAATATATGTTGCTTCCCTTGGTACTTAGGTACCCATGGTATAATTAAATTTGGGAACGAGGTGTGCAACTTATGCTTATAACATTTTTTAAATCTTTCTGTATTGTCCAGAATTCACTATTTGAATTGATAAAAGCCTTGGGATTTAGTAGCTGGCCATAATTGGTTTATGTGGAAGAAGCTAGAGGGGAGATAGTGTATTTCTAAAGTTTTTAATTTTTTCATACATGAGGTTAAGATTAGTATTTGTACAAATATCCTTCTGATAGATATAATGGATGCAAAGCAAGGATGCTTGGGATGTAAGTAAGCAATGTTTTGACTGATGTCAGAGGGATTGTAGGTTATGGGGAAATGTAACAAAATAGCAAATTCGAAATTCGTTAGTTTAACTGTGAGACTTTGTTTTTGGTACTCATGTGCAGATATTAAACTATTATGCTTTTACAAATTGTGTTTCCCGATTTAGTTCACATCCAAGATTTCTCACTAAACCAAGAGTTGTTGAACCAAGCTCCTTGCCATCACTTCTAGCCATGGTTCAATGCGCAGGTTCCTATGGTTGCGAGAGATTTTCGAGGTCGTCATGGAAAATGAATCAGTGATACGAATTTATGAAAGATTGATTTATTTTTGAACTCAAATACCAGAGAGAAAGATGGAGTAAAATTGATGTTACTTCCGTTGAAATAATGGAGATTAGGATAGGGAATCTGGAGCCTAAAAGGAACTGTATATTGGGTATGAATTATTCACTAATTTGGGTTAGAGTTTGATAAGCTTCTGGTGACACTTTCAATCCGTGGGAACTGTTGTTACTATACCGAACCTGCTGATAAGGAATTGGAGACACTATATCAATTTTTCATCACATGAAAGAAATAGTAAACTCTATTTTCTGTTTGTTATAGGATGTACTAATATATAGAGAAGTTGTTTTCTGAGCTCTTAAACATGCTAATTTGACCAATGATGATATGGTTATTGCTTATAAAAGGTATTACTACTGAAGTGGTACATCACGCTTATGAAAGATTTTATTGGAGCAAGAAAGTTGGGGTAAGAAAATTTGAATAAATCAGTTGTAGTATTTCATCAGAATTACATGTTGATATACGAGGATCATGATCAGTAGAATCTCTAAAACCTCTGGAACCATCATCTTTCTTTTTGTACATTAGTCATTCAACAAAACCAAATCTTCCTTCCGTAACAGTCTCATTTAGTTTTGTTTATATTTGGATTTTTAATCATAGATATTCCGGATCATGTCATAACACGGGTTGGTGATTGAGCCCCAGTTTACCAGGATTGATGTCATAACACCGCTTGGGGATTGAGCTCCAATTTATTAGGATTGATTCTCTATCAGTTCTTCTAGATTTCTATATATGGTCCATGAGATTATGCGTAAGTAACTAGGGATGTAATAGAGTGGAGTCATCATGATGTTTCTTTGGAGTAAAAGAAAATTCTTGCATAAATAAATGATATTAAAATACTCTATGATTAGGTATCTGTTGTTGGTTGTTGAGGTGCTTAAACCCCGAACTATTCTCATCTATACTTATTTGTAGTTTGTATAGTTTGTAAAGTGTAAAATCAGTTGACTTGAAAATACGACTTACAAACATCGGCAAATAGTGGGATCCTACGTATTGATTCGACATGGCCTAGTGTTAATTTTAGAATTATGAAAGATTTTCGTAGTTAGAAGGGAAATCTAAGATTTGTTGACTATATTTTAAGTTTTTCTCATGATATTTCAGATGAAAAATAATTAAACTATTTTCCGTCATTAGATATTTGATCTCCTAGCAAATTGACTCACTGATTAGACATCATCAATGCTATAACAATTGACATTATTGATTTATTTGAGTGAAAAGCTTACATGTTGATTGTTCTAGATGGTTAAAGAAGTTGATGGAGTATATGATAAATATTTTTATCTTATATATTGTTGACAAATTTTGGGTCTTATGTTAATTTAGCTTAATGAATTTGGATATGCTCTTTTTTGTCCAACATATGGAACAGTTGATAGACACATTTATTTTCTAATTTGTCCTCAATGTCCGTATTGTTGGAACTCTATTTTTGTACTAATATTGTGTTTTTATGTATTTTTAGGAAATAAACAATTTTGGAAAGATCTGCTCGAAAAATTATGCGGGGCATCCCCGGAGGACATTTGTTATTCGGACTCTCATTTTGGTTAAGTGGCAACCTAATTACTAAGGGGCACCTCAGTTGGGAATTTGCTATTTACACTCCACAGACGATTAGGGGCACTTCATCTCTTTAAATTCAAAAAAAAAAAATGGCGGGAAATGAAGTTCTCAACTGTTAGAGTTTCAATCAACAAAATGAAGGTGTTTTAGGGAGATTCAATCGCTCAAACTTGGTAGGAAGATGTGATATGGCATGAGGAACACATTATGGGCAGTGGGTTCGATCAGAAGTGGCTGGAAAACGCGTGATGATCCTTGAGCCCAAAACAGAGCACGTGCACTGTAACACGAGCAAAAATGGAGTTCTTGTGTGCATGGAAGAGTCCTACTAGCATTGGAAGAATGTTGAGGCGTGGAGAAGACATTTGGGATCGTGCAGGATCAAAGTTAACACGTACATGGGATTAAAAATGGAAATTTTCGTTATTATTGGCAGCCGAGAATATTTGGATTAAATGGAGAATGTATGCAATCGATGGTCGGATTTTTGGCTCCAATTCACTATAAATACAAGGCAAAACAGTTTGGGAAATGTGTCGAGAGTTTTGGGAGCTAGGGAGAGCTAGAGAAGACGAAATCAGAGTTTAACAAAACTCTGTTTCTGCTGCTGCATGAAGATGAACACGAAGAACAATAGACTGTAAGAGACTGTCGTTCTTCAACAGTGACAGCGACAGTGGAGTGTGGGTCGTAGTTTCCCAAAGACTACAGCATTTCATATGTATCGTTCATGTGTGATGCTTTCTGTGGGTCGCACATTAGTTGTTTACACCATTTTCTCTTATTCTCATCATTTGTAAACCATTTTTGAGCCATAATAAATTATTTTGAGAGCATTTATACTATGATGAGCTAATTCCCTCGTAACCAAGGCAATGGAGGAAGCTATTCACGCAACATAAATGGGTAACTATTTCATTTAATTATATAATTCACCTAATCGCTGCTTTTGCAGAGTTTTAAATTGTTTGAATGATTGTCCTAATTATGTGTTATTCTGTTTGATAGGTTATGCTTGGTTTAATCTCTTGATAATCTATGCTTAAGGTTTACAAATAATGTTTAAGAATCTGTATGATTGATAGTGAATTAAAGATAAAAGAGGACTTAAGAATTGAATAGAGTTTTGAAATATTTATCATTCAATTTTGCATAATAGTAGAATCTAGTGTCTTGGTTACCTCTCGCACCCATTGTTAATAATTTTGTATATAATTTTATTAAATATTTAAATTTAATCTTCACAAATCCGAGAGTTTGAACCTCATTACTACAATCACAATCAAAAATATAATCATTTTGGCGCCGCCGACGCGGATTTGTGCTTAGGTAGAATTTATATTTTATTATTATTTTTTTTACTATTATTTGTTCCTTTTTACGTTTCTTTTTGTGTCTTTGATTTACAGGTTCGAAGTGGAATACTAAGGACTTGGGAACAAAAAGCTTAAAGCTAAAAGCTAAAAGAGAAGAAAAAAAAAGACATAATTTTTTTTTAGGATTTGTAAATAGGCTTTATTTTTCATAATTTTTGTAATTTTTGGACTTTTTATTTGGACTTTATTCTGGACAATTGGACTTTATTCTTTTTTTAACTCTACGAAAGGGTATTATTAAAAAAAAAAAATTATATAAACTGTGTGCAGGGAAGGACGGCGATTACTATATCGTCTCGGCCCCTCGGGTTCGTACATGACATAGGAGTCGTGGCCTGAGTCGACTTCAACGGTTCATCCCCCGTCTGGTACGGGAGGTAAGTCCATCGAAACACTCGCGAATCTCCTGTCAGCGGGTTTACTGTATTCCTTAAGGTGATTCATTGATTGAGGACGAATTTGGACTGTTTCTTAAATTCCTAGTAAAGGGCAAGGCCTGGCCAATACAAGATAAGGGTTCAGATTTCATCACCGCTCCCTTCTTGCCCGCCTTAGGAAAACGAAACCTAACGCGAACCCAAGCTTTAAAATTTGGAATAGAACGAGACCGATAGGGTAACGAGCTTAATAGGAAACTCGTTCGAAAAATATTGGTTGCTCTTTAAGCACACTTCAAAGTTCATGATGGTTTCTGTGAGTTGAATGCGTGACTGCGCCGCCTTCTAATGCGGTGAGGCCTTGGGTATCAAGCTCTACTAAGCTTCCCTCGCCTCGATTCAACTTACATTAGCTCGGATTGATTCCAGAGGGGTGTGCTCAAATTGTAACGAAATCCTTTTCGAAGGAATAGGAGTTGGTCTAGAAAACAATCTAAGTGAAGCCATCATGCTTTTTGTTTGCTAGAAATCTTTAGGTTTGTTTTGGTAGAGCCGAGTCGGCCTTGTTTGTGGTTGTGTAGAATTCCCTTGCAATTAAGAATGTCGAACTGGTATGACAGAAGCCAATACAATGAGTATTGATCTGAATTTGAATATGGACATCATCATTTTTATGACCATGGTGGGAATAGTAGTTGGGAATGCCAACCTTTTCAAGGTTATGGTTCATACCATGGTGAGCCCAATTACTATCCACACGCGAATTGGTCTTACGAGCAAGAAAATCAGGAACATTGTAGTACTGGTTACTCGTTTTTGGAAACTAGTCCTGATTATGATATTTCTGAACCTGTTCCATCTATAGAAGAGACCCAACAACGGATTGAAAGGACGTATAAACGTTTAGTTGCAATGAATAGTTCAAAAGAAGAGTGTACACGATATTCTGAGATGATAAACGAGAGTGGTAAACGTATAAGTGTTATGCTCAGTGAAATCCAGGCACGTATAGAGGCAGAAAATGAATAGTTGGCTAATGCTGCTCGGAATAATCTAAATTTCCAAAATAGGGTTTCTAATTCTACCCTTGATATCAATAGTGAATATTTTCCTAATTTAGAGGACGAGGTTAGAATTGGTAACACTACTTGTTTTGATAAGGTTCGATCATATTATAGTGATGATTATGATGAGGATAGTATTGATGAAGAACATGAAATATGTAGGCATAGTGATCAGGAATTTGTTACTCCGATTGAGCTTTATAATGATAGTGTTGTTTCTAATACAAATCCAAATAATTATAATAATTATTCACTTATTCAAAAGGATGTGGATTTGACTAGAGATACCACTGTTTTAGACGATGTAGTTCATGATCCTTTAGCCTGCAGTATGTTGGATAATCCATTATTTGATGTGCCTATCAGTGAATCGGAGGAGGTAACTATGATTAAAACCTTAGTTTATGAGCCTTTCTCTGATAATCCTTTATATGATTGTGATGATGGTTTAGAGGAAAGAGTTTACCCTGAGAATACTGTTTTAGAATCTAGCGATTTAGAAACACTAGTCTTAGAAGATGATAAACTCGTAGAAATGAGTGAGGATGAACCCAACTTAGAAGAATCTATTGACCATTTCCAGGAATCTGATGACCTAGAAATTAGGAAAGTTGTGACTAGTCTTTCTAGAGACACAGAAAACTCTAAGTTTGGGGGTGATTATCATTCTCCGTGTGCTTTAACTCTTAGAAAGTACCCTCCTGTAGGACTTGACATTTGTGCCTCAACCATCTTACAAGATTATCTTCATACATGTTTTCCCGAACCTAATGATGTCCAGAAAGAAGCTCAGTTGTTAGAAACCCATCCTCTGGTTGATGTGGTTAACCCAGGCTATGATACCAAGATTGACTTTGTTTTCCCACCAAAAACTTTTCAACCAATTGTGGGAACTTTTGATTTTAAGATGTGTCGGTTATTAAGTTTTGAGACTAAACCTAATCACTTTAGGATATTAGGGTCGACACATTTTCTTAAGGAAGACCACCTCTTTCATTGTGGTCAGCTGTGTGAGTCAAATCTGACTGACTTAGAGGATCCCCAGTTATTCAGGTTGTTGTTATGTGCTTATAAGTTCTTAATTGAGTTTTTCCAGACTCTAATACCTGAACCGGATCTTAGCTTTGAGGAAATCCAACCGATGAAAACCTGTTATCTAGACCCACTTATAGAACCTGAACCTGAGACACAACTAGACGTAGTTGTCTTAAACAAGGGTATGTTCGGCATATTTTTGGTCTGTTGCAGTTTCCTCTTCTTGTGGGTAACACTTTTTGATCCAGATGACCCACAGTTATTCCGGCTACTACTATATGATTCTACGTGGTGACTAATCCTTGCTTAGTCTGGCTGAAGACTTTAAACTTAGCACTTCTTTGGAGGTAACCCAATATTCATGCGAAACGGTAATACCTTTCCTTATCTCTTTTGCTTCATTGGTAACAGTTTCTCCTTGTTCATGTTTTTAATTTTATATTTAGAACATTGAGGACAATGTTAGGTTTAAGTTTGGGGGTATGGGAGAAACTTTTTAGTTGCATAGTTAATAAACTCCAGAGCCTAGAAATTCATATGTATCAGGATGGCACTAACTAATCTAAGTGGATGGAAGCATCTTGGTTGTAGGAGTTGAGGAACCAATCTGATTAGATGGAAACATCTATAGAGTCTATTCATAAAAGCACAGAGCTCAGGTGTTAGAAATAACATGATAGTTGCACCATATCTCGTTGAGTCCTTTTCATTTATTTTTTATTTATTTTTCATTTTAAACTATGTTTCTCTAAGTGATTAGGTGGGGCACACGATTCAAGTTGTTACCACTGCTAGGGTGAATTAGAGTGACT
Source organism: Papaver somniferum (assembly GCF_003573695.1). Lineage (NCBI taxonomy): Eukaryota > Viridiplantae > Streptophyta > Magnoliopsida > Ranunculales > Papaveraceae > Papaver > Papaver somniferum. The sequence goes on along the minus strand of NC_039363.1, from coordinate 168,762,207 downwards.
GAGTTACTAAAAAATAAAAAAGACAGGACCAGTTAGACCAATCGGAATAAGTATTAACACTTGGATAGCAATATGCGTGTGTTCTCCTTGTTTCCGTCGCCTAAGCAAGCGTGGAATGCAGGACTCGTGGGAACTATCGTGTAATCTGCTGACAAGAAGCATGCGCTTGGATCAAAAAGATCTATTCATGCCGTTAAGTTAAAAAAAATGGTTATTGTTCTGTGTAGTCAACTGCTGGTTCCCTTGTATTTTCCAGTTTGTTGATCTAGATTTAAGTTATCGACCACTGGTTCCCTTGTATATGCCAGTTGTTTTGATATTAGTCAGACCGGTATCGCGGTCCATTAGGATAGGTTCATTCTGGCAGTGGCCTTCAGACAGATATGTGAAACATCGATCATTTGGTTAACATCAAAACCATCTACATTTTTCTATTTCCATCTCCTTTTTTCTATCCATATGATTAGTTTGACTCCGAATATGATGTCCATAGTGCAACTATCTGAGTAGAGCTCTGTCACTTTATATGAATTTTAGTATGCTTGAGTGTAAACTCGTGTACAACAATTGGAATTTCGCATCAGGGTACTTCCTCCTGTATTCAGTGATTGTAAGCCAACCAAGGAGATTCTTTAGTGCCTTCCAAGGTTCGTTGTAGATAGCTAGGGTCTGGAGTAAAGGTTTTGTGGGTACACCTATGATAAACCCTCCGGAGACAACACTCCGCCACTAGGGCCACCTAGTGGTTTAACGGCTTACTGCACGTGCTAAGTGTAGTCATTTTATTTTAGATTAGATTTGCTCGAGGACTAGAAAATAATAAGTTTGGGCTATTTGATAGACACATTTTTGTGTCTAATTTGTCCTCAATGTCCGTATTGTTGGAACTCTATTTTTGTACTAATATTGTGTTTTTATGTATTTTTAGGAAATAAACATTTTTGGAAAGATATGCTCGAAAAATTATGCGGGACATCCCCGGAGGACATTTGTTATTCGGACTCTCATTTTGGTTAAGGGGCAACCCAATTACTAAGGGGAACCTCAGTTGGGCATTTTCTATTTACACTCCACAGACGATTAGGGGCACTTCATCTCTTTAAATTCAAAAACTTTTTTTGGTGGGAAATGAAGTTCTCAACTGTTAGAGTTTCAATCAACAAAATGAAGGTGTTTTAGGGAGATTCAATCGCTCAAACTTGGTAGGAATATGTGATATGGCATGAGGTACACATTATGGGCAGTGGGTTCGATCAGAAGTGGCTACAAAACACGTGATGATCCTTGAGCCCAAAACAGAGCACGTGCACTGTAACACGAGCAAAAATGGAGTTCTTGTGTGCATGGAAGAGTCCTACTAGCGTTGGAAGAGTGTTGAGGCGTGGAGAATACATTTGGGAGCGTGCAGGATCAAAGTTAACGCGTACATGGGATTAAAAATGGAAATTTTCGTTATTATTGGCAGCCGAGAATATTTGGATTAAATGGAGAATATATGCAATCGATGGTCGGATTTTTGGCTCCAATTCACTATAAATACAAGGCAAAACAGTTTGGGAAATGTGTCGAGAGTTTTGGGAGCTAGGGAGAGCTAGAGAAGACGAAATCAGAGTTTAACAAAACTCTGTTTCTGCTGCATGAAGATGAACACGAAGAACAATAGACTGTAAGAGACTGTCGTTCTTCAACAATGACAGCCACAGTGAAGTGTGGGTCGTAGTTTCACAAAGGATACAGCATTTCATATGTATCGTTCATGTGTGACGCTTCCTGTGGGTCGCACATTAGCTGTTTACACCATTTTCTCTTCTACTCATCATTTGTAAACCATTTTTGAGACATAATAAATTATTTTGAGAGCATTTATACTATGATGAGTTAATTCCCTAGTAACCAAGGCAATGGGGGAAGCTATTCACGCAACATAAATGGGTAACTATTTCATTTAATTATATAATTCACCTAATCGCTGCTTTTGCAGAGTTTTAAATTGTTTGAATGATTGTCTTAATTATTTGTTATTCAGTTTGATAGGTTATGCTTGGTTTAATCTCTTGATAATTTATTCTTAAGGTTTACAAATAATGTTTGAGAATCTGTGATTGATAGTGAATTAAAGATAAAAGAGGGCTTAAGAATTGAATAGAGTTTTGAAATATTTATCATTCAATTTTGCATAATAATGGAATCTAGTGTCTTGGTTACCTATCGCACCCATTGTTAATAATTTTGTATATAATTTTATTAAATCTTTAAATTTAATCTTCACAAGTCCGAGAGTTTGAACCTCATTACTACAACCCACGAAAAATCATTAATCAACAGTTGGAAGCATTTTTGGATTCAAGATTGATGAGAAAATGAACAAAGAATGTAGGATCAGAATCTCGCAGCAATAATGTCTCAGCGAAATTATTAACAACACAACACGACAGTGTCGCAGAACAACTTCAGAAACGACATAATAAACGACATCAGCCAAATCATGAGAAAAGTGTGACGATCCTGCGAAAATAAGAAAGTTTGCGAGATTGATATTTGTAAGGTTATGAGAATGTCGCAAACCATATCCGAAAATAAAGGACAGATTAGTTGTCATCCACTATGTAATTTCCTATAAATAGCCATTCAATTGTAAAGGAAAAGGGAGAGATCTTTTTTGATTAAGAAGCAAGTAAATAAGAGAGAAAATCTAGAGCAGTGGTTATTTTTGATTCCTTTATCTTTTCTTGTAAGATTGTTTAAAGATTCATCAATAAAATTAAGATTGTTAATCCAAAAATAAGTTGAATGTTAATGAAATCTTGTGAGGGTGTAGTGTAGGATTTCCTGCAACTACATAATGGCGCTAGAAACAGGGACTGAAGGTTGAAAATTGAAGATTGTTGTTGAGATTGTTCAAATCAAGAAAGTGATTAAACAAATCAGTGAACCAGTTAAAATAAAAATGATTAGAGTCAATGAAGATGACAAAAGTTTGGAGTGTAATATGATAAGAAAAACAATGGTTAATGAATTCCATGAAAACATCAAAGGAAGGATACATAAATGAGATTTTGAAGGAAGGAAGGTTATGGCGGTAGAAAAACATCACCCTTGAAAGATTGGGAAAAGCAAAAAATCACATTCATGGCAGCAGAAATACCAAAAAAAAAATTTGAGCCACACATCTCCATTGGTTATTACAGTACCTATTACACGAAAATAGAAGGGGACAACAACAAAATCCATGGAAGAATGGATATTGAACAGAACTTTAGTCGATACAGGAAGTTCAGTGGATATAATATTCTATCATGTGTTCAAAGGAATGGGATTCAAAGATGAAGAAATGTCTTTTTCAACATATCTTGTTCATGGCTTTGGAAAATCCACAACAAAACCTAAAGGAGAAATAGTGGTGTGAATTCCACTAGGAGAGATCGAAACACAAGTAACACTATGCGTAGTGGATATGGAATCACCATATAACATGTTGTTGGGGAGGCCATGGATACACGCAATTAAAGTTGTAGCATCAACGTTGCATCAATGCATCAGGTTCCCCATGCCAAATGGAGTAGGTGAAATTAGAGGAGATATTGACAATGCAAAATTATGTTATCAAATTCAAGTAAAGCATTATGAAGGACGAGCAAAAAAACGAAAATTTCGCAGAAAAATAACAAAGGAGGCAAAGAAAGAGGAAGAATTTAGAGTGTACATGATAAGAGAAAAAGAAGGTAAAGAAATACCCAGCGAAATTTCAGAGGAAGGAGATGGACCTGCGAAGATGATAAAGAGCCAACACCAATGGGAGAACCCAAGGCCAGTTGCACTGCGGCAGAACCAACAAAAGAAGTAAATGTTGGGACTATAGAAGAACCCCTAATACTGAGGATTTGAACCAAGATGGATGCAGAAGAGGAAGAAAGAACTGTTAATATTTTGCCGGAATATAAAGATATTTTCGCGGGGAGCATGCATGAGATACCTGGAATAAATCCATCAATTGCATGTCATAAGTTGGAGATTAACAAGAATGTGAGACCATTTAAACAGAGAATAAGAAAAAACGCAACGACCTACCATCCTCAAATAGAAGAAGAATTACAGAAAATGCTTGAGGTAGGAATTATAAGAGAAGCTAAATACCCAGAGTGGATAGCAAACATGGTTGTTGTTCCAAAGAAAAATAAAGGGATAAGAATTTGCACAGATTTCACTGATTTAAACAAATCTTGCCCTAAAGTTAGTTTTCCATTGCCGGATATTCCTCAAATGGTTGAATCAGCAGCGGGAAATGATAGAGTGTCTTCTTTAGATGGGTACAAAGGTTATAACCAAATCCCCTCGCTGAAGAAGATCAAGAACATACTGCTTTTTTCGCTCCAAGAGGTTTATACTGTTATACAAAAATGTCGTTTGGTTTGCGAAATGAAGGAGCAACGTATCAAAGAATGGTAGAGAAGGTGTTCGCGAAATGGATACACAAAAAATTAGAGGTGTACGTGGATGACATGTTGGTGAAGAGTAAAGAAGCCAAAGATCATGTACAAGATTTGAGGGAGATTTTTGAACAGATTCGACATCATAACATTAAACTGAACCCTAAAAAATGCATTTTTGGAGTTGTATCGGGAAAAATTTAGGCTACATTGTATCAAAAGAAGGAATACAAGTTGATCCAGAAAAGGTACAAGCAGTTCGTGACATGCCAACACCAACAATGATAAAGGATGTACAAAAATTGAACGGACTTTTAGCTTCGCTAGGAAGATTCATTTCGCGATCATCAGACAAATGTAAACATTTTTTCAATATACTCAAGAAGGGTGTGAAATTCAAATGGGCTGATGAATGTGAAAAAGCTTTTCAAGGGATCAAAGAACACCTTATGAATACATCTATTTTACAAAAGGCAGAACGAGGAGAAGAACTATTGATCTATCTTGCGACAACATCACATGCTTTAAGCGTTGTGTTATTGCGAATGGACGCAGGAGTGGAAAATCCCATTTATTACATCAGCAAAACATTTAATGCTGCAGAGTTGAGTTATTCAAAGATTGAGAAGCTAATTTTAGCATTAGTATACGCCGCATTTAAACTTCACATATATTTTCAAGCACACAAAATAAGGGTGCTAACAAAAGTACCAATTGAATCAGTGATGAAGAATTCAAAAAGATCAGGTAGGGTGGAGAGATGGAATGCACAAGTAGGACATTTCGAAAACAAGTATGAAATATTATCTTCACCAAAATCACAAGTTGTCGCAGATTTCTTAGCATAATTTCCTTTAGAAGATGATGAAGCGGTGGAGGAGATGATGGATATACAAGAAGAACATGGAGATCCAAAAGACTTATTAACAGAACCAAATAGATGGGATATATTGGTAGATGGATCATCAAATGGGGAAGGCAATGGGGTTGGAATTGTTTTAATTTCACCAGAAGGAGCGAAGATGGCTTTTTCATTCAGATTGGAATTCGCATCCACTAATTACGAAACGGAATATGAAGCTGTGGTACATGCCTTAAAATTCGCAATAGAAATGAAACTAGAAAATTCCAGGATCATTAGTGATTCGCAGCTAGTTATTCGCCAAATAAAAGGAGAGTACTACAAATGAACCATCCTTGAAGAAATATAAGAAGCTCGTTGAAGGATTGTCAGCGAAAATCCCAACGATAAAATGCAGGCACATTTCAAGGAAGGACAACAGACTCGCAGACGCTTTTGCTTTCATCTCAAGCAAGATGACAAATTAAAATGCGAGATGCATAAAAATACAGACACTTTTGTCACCATCAATCAATAAATAAGAAGAAGAAGTGAACGTAATGACGATGGAAGGTGGAGAAGAAGAACAAACGAACAATATCGCAGATTGGAGAATAGAGATTCATGCATATTTGGCGAAAGGAGAAACACCAAGAAACAGATTGGAAGCACACAAGTTAAAAAGCCATGCAACAAATTATGAATTAAGAGATGGGGTACTATAACGAAAATCCTTTAATGGACCATCACTCAGATGTTTGACACGAGAAGAAGGAGAAAAGGTGCTAAAAATGTTACATAGTGGGGATGCTGGCAATCATTGAGGGGGAAGATCTTTGGCACATAGAGCAAAAATGCAAGGCTATTACTGGCCATACATGCACGAAGATGCAAAAAAAATATCAAGACGTTGCGAAGATTGTCAGCGGCACGGAAAGAAAATACATGCACCTGGAGCACCATTGTCATCTTCAACCAGTGTATGGCCTTTTGGAAAGTGGGGCTTAGATATTGTGGGGCCATTTTTACCAGGATCTGGACAAAGAATATACTTAATAGTTGCAACAGATTATTTCACAAAATGGACAGAAGTAAAGGCAGTACAGCATATTCGCGACAAAGATATTTGCAGATTCGGAATTCCGGCGCAGTTGGTATCCGATAATTGGAAACAGTTTGAAGGACAGAACATAGAAATGTTACTTAATGCATTTAAGATAAAATGTGGAAATTCAACTCCTTTGTATCCACAAGCTAATGGACAGGCAGAGGCAACAAACAAAACAATTGCAGATATATTAAAGAAAATTAGAAGGACATCATAGAGCATGGTGCGAACAAGTACATAATGCAATATGGGGTTATAACACAACTAGGAGAGAAGATACTAGAATGTCACCTTTTTGTTTAACATACGGAGTTGAAGCGGTGCTACCAACAGAAGTTGTTATTCCAACAACAAAGAGAGAAGCTTGGGAGAAAAATCTTAGTGCGGGTTTGATCTTAAGCAAACTTGATGAGTTAGAAGAAAAAAGAGAAAGAGATTTACAGCATATGGAGAATTATAAGCAAAGATTATCCCGAGAATATAATAAACGTGTCAAAGTACGCGAATTTCAACCAGGAGATTTAGTTCTGCGAGAGACACCAATATATCAGCGAGAAAATGGTGGGAAAAAGCGAAAAATGGGATGGACCTTACATCATTAAGGACATAGTCGGGACAGGAGCTTATAAATTAATGGATCCAGAAGGGAGATGTTGGTCATAGACTTGACAAACCATGGAACATATTGTACTTAAAGAGATATTATCCATAAGAATCTTTGAGAAGTAATGTATGATGCAAAAAACGATTGCGAATAAACATTCAATGAAAGAATAGTTGTGAGATTATTCATATCAAAACAAGATCATGATATACGAGAACTTCGCAGAGATAATAAATTCTACAAAAGACAATCAGAGAACAATGACAAAAGAGAAAGGGGCGAACCTTTATAGCATACACCCTAGTTCGTGAATAAAATTTCGCAAGAGGAAAATGTAAGACCTAAAGTACGTCATATAAGGGGGTACCTGTTGCATGGCTCAGGGAAAGGCTACACCGCCACCGGAACCTGAGTCATGGAGATTTGGGGTCAATAAAGCCCATCCGGGAGAGGCACCTTGGATTCTCAGCTTAAGCATATGACTTAGGTTGGGCGACTAAGGTAATAAGGACTCTCCCAAGGAGTGCAGAATCTTACCAAGGCGCCGAGGTACACGGTTCAGTCAAGAGTGTCAGGGGCGTCTGGATCGTACCTTGCCATTCTTGACAAGTCTTGGCTTATACTGAACTCGGCCCGAAGAAAACCCCACTTAGGATGCAGTCTCGTAACCATAAACCCTATAGGTAAAAGGGATAAGAGGCTGTGAAAACAACTGGTTGTTGTTAAGACCGGATGGGAGGAGCCAACCTTGTATGGTAGAGGTACGCCTCCTTGAAGAGGCAACCAGGGGGAGATAAGGGCGGCACCCTCCATTAGGGAGCTGATAAGTGTCTTAAGACGCAAATGTCATGACGCTTTTTACTCGCAAGGGTATTAAGGCTTGTCATATTTGTGCGACAATCCTGAAGAGGCAATAATACTAAAGAGAAAGCTAAGACGAGATCAATGGGTTTTCGCATGAAAGTGCGAAGACGTCCTGCGATTTCGTCGCACGACGACAACGTCATGGGGCTTTGTTTTCGCAAGAATATTTAGGCCTGTCATATTGTCGCAACAATCCTGAAGAGGCAATAATACAAAAGAAAAAGTTAAGGCAAGATCAATGGGTTTTTGCATGAAAATGCAAGGACGTCCTGCGATTTTGTCACAATGACAAGAGGTGGCATAATTAGACCTTTAATTAGGAAGGCAAAATAAGACCACATGACAAAACAAAATATTTATAAGTATTCATAACAAATCATTTCTCGCAAGAAAGATAATGAGAGGCAAGTATGGGAATCAGTAAACAAGAGGCATTATCTTTCTCTTCAGCAAAATACTAAAAGAGAAAATTAATTCCAAAGTTGGTTGAAGAATATTATTCGCAAGAAATAATAAAGATGAAACAATTCAAGAAGATAGAACTAGATAAGAAACTCTTCGCCAATGTTCTCATTATCGTCATCCTTTTCTTCGTTTCGATTCTGATCTTCACCAACAATAATTTCTTTGAGATGGACTTCTTTTCAGCCGCCATCTTGATTGTCGCCAGCAGTTGCTTCCTTAGAAGGGATCTCTTCTTCATCTTCCAAAGATTATTCTCTCCACCACTTTCATAATCATAATCACTGTCAGCAGGACGAGGAATTTCATCATCATCTACTTCCAAAGGTTTGATTGATGTAGGAGGAAGAGATTTGGATGATAAAATATCATTCACAAGAACTTCAGCCCGAAGATGAACTTGACGAAGAAGTGCTCTATGATGATTCCTATCTTGAATATATTTAAAGTAAGCAAGATAATCAAGTCTTCTTTATGCTCGGTCGCGAGAACCAGTAAGGACAGAGACGAGTAGTGTATTTTCTTTGCAAATTTTGGCATATTTAGCCCCCAAAACAGAAATGGAGGAATGAAGATCTTTCTCAGACTCGGCGAAAAGTAGAATACAAAATTTCAATAAGATGAATAACTCAAAAAGGTATGACAAAGAAAAGATAGTTAAGGCAGTCAAACTATTATGACTACCTTCCTTTTGCGAAATAAGATGTTGAATCAAGGTCAGACAACTATTCTCTGAACGGTCCATCGCATCATCAAATTTATCTCCAACTAAACCTTTAAGTCGAGACTGAAGATTTTTCTCTTTAGAAATAAGAAAGTCATTTTTCTTCGCAAGTGAAGAATAAGATTCTTCTAATTTGGAATATTTTTCTTTAAGTTGGTACGTCTTTACACTTAAATCTATTATACCTTGAATGAGTGTATCTCTTTCAGCGATAGATGATTTTGTTACTTCTTTAAGTTCATTTCTCAAAGAACGAAGAGATTGTTCTTGGTCATCACATACTTTCTGAAGGATGCTAAGTTGTTGCGAAGATATCGCCATCTTGTTTAAACAAGTTCGCTTCTCTTGAGATAGAGTTTTATTCTCATCTGATAAAGTTTTCATCCCTAGATTAGCTTTAGTTAAAGAATAAGAGAGGCGAGATATTTCATTACTTAATAAATTTTTCCTCTGAACTAATTGGGTATTTTCATTGGTAAGATTATTTATATGATCAACAAAATATGAATAGAGGTTATCTAATTGGTTATATTGATCCGTCAAAATATCTTTATCAACACGGGCTTCTTCAACAACAGATTCAAATTGATATCTCTCCATTCTTCGTTTCTGGTTTAAGGCTTAACATGCGAAAAAGGGATTTCAAGGACAATTAAATATGGAAAGGATAAAATCATTAAAAAGGCGAATTGAAGACACATATAAGGAAATCATACCTCTCGGTTCATCATTCTTCTTGCGAAGATTGTCGCGATCCAGCGAAACATTCTGGAGCTTTTGATTTTCGAGACGAAGGGCATTACACTCTAAAGTCATCATTTGGAGATTCTTATTCAAGGTTTCAACCTCTTTTTCAAAAGTTGTTTGCGAAGCAGCTCAGTCAGAGCCAAAATACTTACTCAGAATTTCACAAACACCAGACTTGACAGGATCAATGGGAGACTTCTTAACATCATCCAGAACCTCATACAAAACTTTGAAAGCAATATTTAAAGGAAGAGGCTCAGGTAGAGAACTGGCAATGATAGAAGATTGGGAAACATTACCAATAGGAGGAGAAGAAGTTTCATTCACAGAAGGATTAATAAGGGGGGTTTCAATCATTGAAAGGTCAGTTGAAGGGATGAAATCTGAGGCAACCTTTTCGCGAATTGGAGATAATGATTTAACTTGGGAAGATGTCGCAGGAGATTTTGAAGGGATAAGTAAGTGAAATGGAACAGAGGTTTCAACGGTTTTGAGGTGGCGAGATTTCTTGAGAGGTTTGTTGGCATCCTTATCACCCTGCGAATCACAATCCAAATAAGAAACAGAGGCAACAATATTGTTATTAGAAAAGAATAATGTTTCTTACTACCTTATGATACGCAGACTTTCTTTTGTTTACAACAACCTTATGCTGTGATTTGGAAATATTAGGGTTCTGAACCGTAAATTTGGTGTTAGAGGCGTTTTTGCTGAAATAACAACAGTATGGGAATCACATAACAACATCAAATAAGGCAGTAAGCAAGATCAATTTCAGCAAAACCCATAAGAAAGAAAAAAAAAACTAACCTCGATGAATCCATGGAATACACCAGCAGGAAGATTAATTCGTAAAAATTAAAAAACAAGAAAATTACGAACAGTGAAGATCTACGGAGGGAACAATATAGGAATGGAAGGAGAATTAAGAAGATTGAAGAAGGAAGATAGAAGAAAAATTACAGCAGAGGAATTTACGGAGAAAATGATGAAGTTGTAGAGAAGATGAAAAAGAGAATAAAAAGAAGAAAAGAGAGAGTAATAAGAGTATATATAGAGGATATTTTCGAGAAGATAAACACAATTAATGCGAAAATACGTGAGCGGTTGAAAAGCAGCGATTACAGAAGACGTGTCAAGAAACAGATGGGAGAAAGGATACGAGTGATAATTACAGAATATGAAGTGATGGATAGCTGCGGCATTCCTAACATCGTTCTCTGCTTTGCAGAGAAGATATGAGAAGAGGCAAGATGTAGGATCAGAATCTCGCAGCAATAATGTCTTAGCGAAATTATTAACAACACAACACGACAGTGTCGCAGAACAACTTCAGAAACGACAAAATAAACGACATCAGCCAAATCATGAGAAAAGTGTGACGATCCTGCGAAAATAAGAAAGTTTGCGAGATTGGTATTTGTAAGGTTGCGAGAATGTCGCAAACCATATCCGAAAATAAAGGACAGATTAGCTGTCATCCACTATGTAATTTCCTATAAATAGTCATTCAGTTGTAAAGGAAAAGGGAGAGATCTTTTTTGATTAAGAAGCAAGTAAATAGGAGAGAGAAAATCTAGATCAGTGGTTATTTTTGATTCTATTATCTTTTCTTGTAAGATTGTTCAAAGATTCATCAATAAAATTAAAATTGTTAATCCGAAAATGAGTCGAATGTTAATGAAATCTTGTGAGGGGTGTAGTATTGGATTTCCTGCAACTACAAAGAAACTGATAAGTGTGTGGTACATCAAATACTTTGGATTAAATTGAGAATAATTTACCTACTTGGAAAAAAATTAGCACACATTTTTTTGAGAAGTAAGGCAAATTTATGCGCAACATCGTCCAAGGAGATAGTTATTTGTTAAACTTTCCCAACTGTCTCTGATCTGTTTAAACTTTTCTAGAAAATGTAGGTGTTCTGGTCATGTAGTGTTCGAGCAAGGTGCATCATCCGAGATTGTTGGTGGAGTAATAGAAAACAAACCCATGACGAGGGTCATCCGGTTATGTAACTATTTTTCTTCATTTTTGGCTATGTAGTTCAAGTGGGTTGGCGTTGTTTCTGAGAACCACCACACCATATTAAAATTATGTATGAAAATAAACTTATTATACTTAAATGAATAAAATTTTAATTTTCTTAAGATGTTATCAGAGTTGCCCCTCATTTAGCAGTTAATCTAAGAAAGTAAAAGCTTTGTGCATTTGCGCTCTATGTATTTTTATATTACCTATTTATCTTTGTTGGTTATCATATGGGATTTTGATGTTTTTATGCGATAACAGAGTTCTGCGAGGGAGAAAAAATCACTCATAAATGTTAATTGTACAACAAAAAACACAAATAATTAGTACCGCTGATGAATCCAACCAGAAAGAAATTATCACACAATGGGTAAAATTACACACATGAATATAAAAATATGGAATTTGATATCTAGGCTTCAAAGATTATAAACAAATTTAGGTTTAAGTTGTGACAATTTTGAATTAAATGAATTTCATTGTAATTATTTAAGGACGATAATCAAGTTTAGGCTTAAGTTGTGATAATTTTTAATTAAATGAATTTAATTATAATTATTAAACCATTAATTAGATGGTATTTATGCCTCAATTATACTTTGTGTAGTTTCTAATTTAAGCTAACTGTTTGTTCTCATATTCATTTAGACCAAACACAAACAATTTAAAAGAAATTATTAGGTATTTTTAGTTCTTATTCCTTTGATGGCACGAGATGGACAGTGGTGAACAGGTTGGTAATTGATCAACCAACGATGTTTGTAAATCCTTTCCAGTTTGGATAATTTCAAATAAAATTTTAGGCTATTGCAACATATAAAAGATTTAGTTGATGTATTTAGTTGCTATTTTCAAAGGTGTACATAACAGACGTATCCAGAATTCATACTTTTGCTTTGTGCAAATCATTTTAAACTATACATATAGCATTCTGCCTCGAAATATAGTTTAAGGTATCCATTCAAAATATTCTACTAATCAAGATTTTATTGCGGCTGTTTAAATGCATTTTGGTAACGAGCGCGGGGCGAAGCCCCGCCACACAAATTGACAGTTCTCACCGGTCCCGGTACGTAGCACGGGTCACACACTAGTAGAATTTTAATGAAGGGTTATTAATGTAAAAAATAAAGATTTTGGGCTAGAGAAAAAGTTCCCCAATATAAATATATCCTATGTCAATTTGACTGTCCTTGATTGGACATTTTCCGATAAATCAACCATGATATCTTTATTAAGATCTCCGACTCTTACGTTTTACGTTGAAAGATGTTAAATGGTGGTCATACCAATTTTACCTCTTTAATACCTTATTAATTTAACATTAAATATACCAAATTTGGTCTATAGATGTACATATCACGACTTTTTTTTTTCAATCAACAAATTTCAATTCATTCAAATCAAAACGTGATTACATGATCGCTTACAAAAATAAAAAAAAAACATCAAGGTACAAGATAATAAAACCCCTAATACAAATGAAGATATCAATTACAAATACATCGCGAAGAGAAAGAGCCATATACCATAAAGATACTCAATTTTTGTAAATGTAGTAGGGAAGGATGATGGTATAATCCGGAATCGATTCCGACCATTTAAACAGATTTTATTCTTCTTCAATAAGAGATACTCCTGTAAGAAAGGAGTTATTTTCCCAAAATCTTGTAGATCCAAACAAACCCGGATGCCCTGAATCACTTAGATTGAATATAAATTCTAAGCAACACCATATAAGATTGTTGATGTTCTTGAACCGAGAATAGCAAGTCACGAACTAGCGATCAAGGTTTGAATAAATCGCCCTCAAAGCGAAGAGAAACTCGTCCCAAATGGCGAAGAAAAATCGCTCCAAATAACGAAGAAACATGTCAAATGACATCAAAAACAAAAGAAATCTACTTTATTTGATTATTAAAACTTGAAAAGAAAAAGAAATCTTGCTCAGATCTGGCCCAAAAAGGACCTAGAAGACAGTTTTCTACGGAGAGGGAAAAAAAAAGAGACCGTATTTTTCACAAAGTTCAAAAAGATGAATCCATCATTCTCACTACCCTCCTTCTTCATCTCTTTGTTTTTCATTGTTTTTCTTGTTCTCAGCTTTCATAGTGTAATTGGTGATTTACTTAGAGATGTGTGCAAGAATGCTTCTAAAAACACGCGACCAGTCTTTGTGTTCCGAGTTGAATATGATTTTTGTGTTGCATCTCTTTCGGCAAACCCTAAGGGTAAAGAAGATGATCTTCGGGGACTCGGAGTAATATCAATGCAGACATGTCTACAAAATGCAATTTCTGTTCATTCTTATATTGGTCAACTTTTGAAAGACCGAAAAACACAACCTGATGTAAAGCCGTACATAACGGCTTGTTTACATAAATATTCAGACGCTATTCGTTCTGTTCAAAAAGCTATTGCAAGTTTTAAAACTAAAGATTTCCGTAGTGCAAATATGTGAATGAGTGATGCCATTGACGATTCAGTTATGTGTTAGTATGGGTTTGAGGAAGTTCTTCTTGGTCTCGCTTTGCCTTCTCCGTTGACCAAACAAAATGGTGATTTCTTTCAGCTGACTGGAATCTCTCTTGCCATTACTAATATGGTATAATAATGTTTATGTGGTATAATATTGTACCAGCGTATTGAGCTTATTTTAATTAAATAAAGGAAAAGTTTTGATTTCTTTATAGTATAATATAATACTAGAAGTCCGCACATGCTTATGCACGTGCATAACGACTGGGTGCATTCTAAAATAAAGGCACGTGAATTGGGTCCTTTCTAATTTCTAAACAGAAAATGTTGCTTACAATTACTAATATACCCTCATTTTTATTTATAGATCATTTATTGTTTAAATAAGAAATGGGGGTAAAATGGTCATACAGAAATTGCAGCTCCAAAAACACTGTAGCAAGGAGAGTTTGCTTTATATATAGTAATAGACATATTTGAATTTGTTCTTTTGCGAACTCTTATATTTTAAATTTTTTTGAGGAAAAGTTTTGATTTCTTGATGTAATGTTTGAACTTCACTTGGGAAATCTCATAAACATATTCCTTTTTGTTTTTTTAAGCAATCTTACAAAGAGATGAACATAGTATATCATATGTTGCTTACACAATATTAAAAAAAATGTATCTTTTTCGAAGAAAAAAGAGAAAAGTACGTGGTATTTATAAAAAGGACTGGGGAATATGTAATAATTAGGGATACTAGTGTGTAATCCGTGCTACGCACTGGGGCCGGTGGGAATTGTTGATTCGGTGTGGCGGGGCTTTGCCCCGCTCCCGTAGTCCACATATGTGAATTAGTAAATTATTTTTTACTTAATATAAAAAATTGGTCCATTTGGTATAGGAATATTTAATTATCCACGCAAAACAATAATGATTATAAAATAATTTTTCTCATTATAAATATTTTTAAACTCATTCGTATGATGAGAAATTAAAGCAACTCACTATCAACCGAAAAATAAAAAATTATTAAAGGGAAGGATCCGTTTATGCGGTAATTATCACGCTATCTTGCAATTTCCGCACCAAAACTAACATTTCGATAATACGTTAGTAAGTTTTACATTAACACCAAAAATACACACAATCTGAAATGTACAACACTGCCATCTATCAATTCCAAAATTAACCGTTGATGATCGTCAAAATTAAAATCGGTAGATGGTGGAATTTAGAATCTCGAAATGTAACAATTTTTGGTAGGAATATGTTATTATAAACTTAGCAAAATGCGACACATTTAACACTACTATCCATTACTTCGACAATTAGTTGTTGAAAACAAATGTCTGAAATTTAGCTTCAAATACATTGTTGTTTGGGTTTTCTTAAAAATTGGTGCCAAAATAGGGAGGTAATGCCGAAATTTTGAGGGAGTGTAAGAATTTCAATCTGGATGTGTTTAATAGGGTTAGAGCTGAGTATCCTTGTATTATAAGAAGATGAAATCAATGTCGTTGAGTTAGTTTATGTGTTCCATTAAATACTGGGAGCACCAAATAAATTGTTATTCTTGAAATCGAAATTGCATAAAAACTCCAACATAATTAACCAACTATAGAAGGGAAACGTTATAGATGGATCAGAATTAAGCCAAATTATAATATTCAAGTCCCACCCTAAAAATAATTCAAAAAATGGAAGTCCGGTATCTTGTAAATAACACGAAAAATCTTATAATGATATTCAAGCCTTGAAGATCTGAAGCTGAGAACCTTTATCTGTACATGGAATGAACAACTGATTGAGTAGGCTTGGTTTCATGCATTATGCTTCAGTTTAAAGCTGTTCCATCCCTTTCCTGCCTGAGTTTCGTTTGAAAAAGAGGACACGTGGTATCTCAAAGCCTCAATAAGACCTCAATTCGGCTACATTTCAATTAAAAAAGCCAGTTGTTTTTACTTCTTCAACTAACCCAAACACAGAGAGCCCTCACAGTTTCTGTAAAAGTAAGCACCAAAGCTGGCAAACCCATAAGAGTTTATAATTCACAGTAGTACTATGCTTCCATGATTAAAATTCTAGAATAATTTTTTATAGTACACAACTGTAACTCCAATCAATTAAATGTCAGTATACTAAATAAAGAATTATAAATCAAGTAAGAAGAAAGGCCGAACACAACAAAAAATCGAAGGAAAAAAAATGTTCTTGGACCATATGGTCTTTGAACGGTTTATGCTAATATTATTGAGTATCCAACAAAGTGAATTGCAAACTCAACTGAACTCTCTGTCGGAACAAATAATAAATAATACACTGCACCGTTAAAAAAATTACGTGTTGCAATTTGGTTTTATTTTCTCAATCACTTTATTGATTGCAGGTATTTGTTGCATGTCTGAAATATAGAAATATGGTAATAAACTTATGGCACAAATTATTTGGAAGTACGAAAATACAAATATTACCAGGAAAGGGACATATAATATGTTCCGGAAAGAAGCCTAGCCATCCTAATGCCATGGTATCGTATATATCATCCATATTCTGTCTTGCCCAAGCTTAGTACGGTCTACGAATTTAAATTGCAAAGATTCACAACATAAATGTCACCACCATATCCTAAAAAATAAAAATAAAAAAACATTCTTAGAAATAATAAACAAACAATAGATTAACGATGATTCATGAAGCTCAAAATAACAAAATTTCTTCCACGTTCTTTATTCTGCCCGTTTAACATTTGTTAGATGATGTTTCTGCAAAGAGAAGAGAGGCATCATAGAGACGTGAGTAAGAAAACTAATGCATGGGTTTGTATTATGGGCCAGGTTACTCGGTATATGAGCACCCTGGCCCATGACATCAAATAGAGATCATATAAGAACTTGATCAATAAAATTCCCTAATATCTAGCAACTCGATCTATAAAATTTCCCATGTCCCAATGTAGGCATCCTAGGCTAATTGTATACTTAAATGGCTTGCATTCCACATTTGTTTCGCCGTAACTCGTCGTAATCCATGACATAACATAGTGCGGCTTTGTTTTGGTATAGCTGGCATCTGTCCCTTCGTGTTGCTTATTAATTCCAATAACTAACGTTATATATATATAATTAAGGATGGTGGATTCTCATCCTTCTTGCATTTCTTCATGTCTCTATGAAACAAATTGATGGTTCTTATGGTTAAGTGTTTTTGTTTTGTTTTTTTGTCTGCTGGTTTTAGCAGTCTGTAATCAGAAAAAATAAAAAAACTAATAAGGATGGTGCCAAAATCATGCAAGTCCGACAATACTTTTCACGACATTTTTAGTTCCAATATGTATTAATATTATTTTTGGAAGATAATCTAACATTATTTCTAAATCAAATTCAAGTGACATGGTACCAACTTTATCAAGAAAAAAATCTTTCATGGTGAACTACTCAGCAACGATATTATGTATAACCATGTTAAGTTTGTCGAATCATAATCGAAAAATCGCAAAAAATAGCATATCCAACACTCAAGGAACCACCTCCGCCACCGCTAGTTTCATTATCAATAAGGTCGTACAGATCTTTCACATAGTTTTTTCCACCGGAACCATCAACACCCTTATATTGGTATGGGTCCAATGCATGATAAACCAACTCTAATAGCAAACACAACAAAGTAATAGCAAACACAAGAAAGTAATAAGTATCGGACAACCACTACTGCAATTGACGTGCCCCAAAATGAGTCTATGTGGTCTGGCTCATTTTCATATAACATTTTAACCTTTATTTTGACCCAAGTGGAACCACTCCATGCTAAAACTGAGCCATAAAACCAATTAAGAATTATACATCGAATTATTTTTTTCTCCAATTACATTTGCTAAATTCAAAGAAAGTGAAACTTTTAGTTTTTTGTACACCTGTATCAACCAGTTTAAATACATATATATATATATATATATATATATATATATATGGACGCTGAAAGGACGGATTTTTTTCCTGTACGTATGTATCAACCAGTTCACCAAATATGGATGTTGAAATGAACGAATATCACATAAAAAAACTTGACTATTTACCTTTACTTGAAGCTGAAGCTACTAGACAAAAATTAATATTCTGGAATGTATTAGTTTTCCTAACCTGAATTGGGTTAGCATTAGTACGTCTAACATGATATGTTTTTAATGAAACACACCTTAGACGTACAAATGATAACCAAGTTCAGCTAGGAGAAGCAATTACTCCCTCCGTAGCATTTGTAGCATTAGCATTAATGATGAATGCAAAATATATCATCTTAATGGGAGATTACAACCCAAAATGGCCTCCGTCTACGATGGGATGCATACCAGTATTATGAGTATGGTAAAAAAAAAAATTAGTAAACCATAGAAAATGATTTGAGTAAATGTGCTACCAACTTCCCAAACCGTTGAGCAGGGAAGAAAAGCATGAAGAGTACTACGAAAACTCCATAGTCAAACAAAAAAAAATCTTAAATTTCAACATGAAAAAAATTTGGAAAGAATCACAACTTAATCATCCAGTCAACATGAGAAAACATCAATCGATGCATATCCACAAAACCGATGAAAAACTAAGATATTTATATGTAAATGAGAAGAACGCTCGGAGTACAACAACTATTGTGAAACCACGCAGCTAATATTCTATTTTTATTTTTCATTGAAGACGCTGACACAATGCCATAATTTTGGCAGACAGATCCTAAAATAACTTGTCAAACAACATTAACCATTTTCAGTAGAATGGTTACTTTACTTCAAGAGTAGATATCCAAAATAAATGCTCCAAAACATTTAAGTTACTGACTGAATGACTCACCTTAGCTTACTAACTGTTCATGGTGCAGTATTTGGCTCTTATTGACTCACCTTAGCTTATGGTGCAGTATTTGTCTACAAAAAAACAACCACAATTCCGTGATTAAAACCAACGCCTATGATGAACCCATCCCACCTATTTAAGAAATTATCTTCTATAGAAAGCTGTGTGTTTTCCTCATAATCAAATTGTATAACCATCTGATAAGTAACAGAAGTAGTTAACAAGTGCGTGACCACATTAAATTTTTTTTTGTTAAGCCTAACACTGCAATTTCTCAAGTCCATACCACATAAGAAATTCGACTCATTATATTTTTGATCATTTTACATGTATATGTACGTTCTTATCTCCTAACAAAAGCAAAAATTAATTTTCAAGAGACAAAAAGAAAAAAATGTCCAAAAACTATAATATTTTGTTGTAGAAATGTCAGTGTTAAACGAACCTTGTTCCTGCTTTTCAAATAAAATGAACATGCATGTACCACATCATTTTCCTCCTACTTATATTATTTTACATAAAGAAGTGGTAGGGTAGATCACCATGTATTGCAAGTGTATAACTATCCATGCAACGGGGTCAGAACTAAAATGTCAACAATGATAAGACCAAGACACCTGCTTAGAGACTAACTTAACTCTACACACTCATAAAAACAAAGACTTGAGTTCAATGGAGATTTTTAGTTAGATATTCTTGAGCTTGATATAAAGAGAGACCTGCTTGATATTCTTAAGATCGTGCTCTCTTTTCAGAATTAGCCATCTCCTCTCTTAGCTTTTCTACCTCGCGAGCCACTGCATACAAATTCTTTTGCATTCCCTGCCCATGCTCGAAATTCTGTGCATGTTATTTCTTCTCATATTCAATCACTCCATATTTGTTTAGCCACACATGCATGAGCAATAAAACACAGCATTTTAACATCAAAACATATTAATGGATCAAAAAATAGCAATTTGTTTTTATCACAATCCCCCTAAAATCAGCTTTAAGAAAGTTCGAATTGCCTGAAGGGAACCGTATTTACCGCTCTACATCACCTAATCTGTGGGGAAATTTTCCATCCTCAAAGTTCAAGACCTCTTTATCTATAGAACCCGTGAACCCACCTATTTTTTCTGAAGCACGCAAAGAACAGAAACCAAAAATTAGTTAGAGTTTAATCTCTAATGGAGAAGAGAGGCAAATGCACCCTCGGCCTACATCTGTTAACCTAAAGCAATACTTAAATTACTGAAAAATAACTTGGTAATACTTAAATTACAGAAAAATAACTTGGTAAATAGCAATGCTTATCATCCATCCCTAGTTCACTCGGTACAAATGACAAATCAAGGAAAATAAGTAAACCTACAAAATCAAAAGATTGAAGAAAATAACAACCATGCAAGAATATAATTAATATTGATACCAAGATAATGAAAATAACCATTAAAAGTCTCGAAGACAACAAAAAAACCTACAAATATGTTAGTTTGGGTTATGATATTTCGAGGGAGAAAATAATGCCTCAAAATAATGCCAACATATAGGTAGTTGCATTCCAAGATTAATGTTCAAGAATAATTTAAGTATTAATTACATTCATTCGAAATAATGCCAACATAATAATCACATCCATTCTTTAGTCAAATTCAAGAAAATGGTATTTACAGTATACAAAATTAAATGAAGCTCAACTTCGGTACAATCCCAGACCAAATAAAAATTCAATGGTATTAAATTTATGGAAAATAACTCACACATTAGTTAACCATTTTGTTCTGTTCCAAAATTTTACCTTCTACCCCAAGAGTGGTTGAACCCAACATCTAAAAATTGAAATATATATCATGTAACTCAGGAAAAGACTAAACTAAAAAATGTTATTAAACTTATGACAGAAGATAATTAATGTACCCTCAAGTAGTAAACAAATGAAGTGCTGAAAGTCTTCAAATTCCACTGTAACTACAAATTTATTATAACTTTCTTCATATTTACACGACAAATCAAGAAAACACAAAATTAGTTCCACTCAAGTCCATAATGGTTCATCAATTCGCTCAATTCCTAGCAACATACTCACACACAGTAAATATACAAATATATTGAAGATCAAATCAATGTCGTTGAGTTAGTTTGTGTGTTTCGGTAAATCTGGGAGCACCAAATAAACTGTTATCCTTGAAATCGGAATTGCATAAAAACTCCAACATAATTAACCAACTATAGAAGGGAAAAGTTATAGATGGATCAGAAATAAGCCAAATTATAATATTCAAGTCCCACCCTAAAAATAATTTAAAAAGTGGAAGTCCGGATCTTGTAAATAACGCGAAAAATCTTATAATAATACTCAAGCCTTGAAGATCTGAAGCTGAGAACCTTTATTTGTACATGGAATGAACAACTGATTGAGTAGGCTTGGTTTCATGCATTATGCTTCAGTTTAAAGATGTTTCAGTCCTTTAATATTTTCCGCATGAGTTTCGTTTGAAAAAGAGGACACGTGGTAGCTCAAAGCCTCAATAAGACCTCAATTCGGCTACATTTCAATTGAAAAAGCCAGTTATTTTTACTTCTTCAACTAACACAAACACGGAGATCCCTCACAGTTTCTATAAAAGTAAGCACCGAAGCTGGCAAACTCATAAGAGTTTATAATTCACATTAGTATTATGCTTTCATGATTAAAATTCTAGAATAATGTTTTACAGTACACAATTGTAATTCCAATCAACTAAATGTCAGTATACTAAATAAAGAATTATATATCAAGTAAGAAGAAAGACTGAACACAACAAAAAATCGAAGAAAAAAAAAGATGTTCTTGGACCATATGGTCTATGTTTCTGCTAATATTATTGAGTATCCAACAACGTGAATTGCAAACTCAACTGAACTCTCTGTTGGAACAAATAATAATAATACACTGCACCGTTTGAAAAAAAAATCTGTGTTGCAATCTGGTTTTATTTTCTCAATCTCTTTATTGATTGCAGGTATTTGTTGCATGTATGAAATGTAGAAATATGGTAATATACTTATGGAACAAATTATTTTGGAGTAGGAAAATAAAAATATTACCAGGAAAGCGGCATATAATATGTTCTGGAAAGAAGCCTAGCCATCTTATGCCATGGTACCATATATATCGTCCATAATCTGTCTTGCCCAAGCTTAGTACGATCTACGAATTTAAATTGCAAAGATACACAACATATATGTCACCACCATATCCTAAAAAATAAAAATAAAAAAACATTCTTAAAGATATATAATAAACAAACAATATATTAACGATGATTGATAAACCTCAGAATAACAAAATTTCTTCCACGTTCTTTATTCTGCTCGTTTAACATTTGTTAGATGTTGTTTCTGCAAAGAGAAGAGAGGCATCATAGAGACGTGAGTAAGAAAACTAATGCATGGGTTTGTATTATGGTCCAGGTTAGTCGGTATATGAGTACCCTGACTCATGACATCAAATAGAGATCATATAAGAACTTGATCAATAAAATTCCCTAATGTCTAGCAACTCGATCTATAAAATTTCCAATGTCCATAACTGAGTTGTACGATTATAAAAAGAATTAATTCAAACATAAGCACAAAATATTGCATATTTTTGAATTTTTAAAAAAGAAAAACAAGAACACACATCAGTTGGCGGTTATACCATGTATGATTCAAGTAAAGACTTTTCCCCCTATACATGTTGTATCAATGAAAGGTCCACATTAAAAAGCCCATCGCACCAAGCTTTATCCCAAAGTAGGCATCCTAGGCTAATTGATTACTTAAATGGCCTTCATTCCACATTTGTTTTGCCATAACTCGTCGTAAGCCATGAAATAACATAGTGCGGCTTTGTTTTGTTGTAGCTGGCGTCTGTCCCTTCGTGTTGCTTATTAGTTCCAATAATTAACGTGTATATATATATATATATATATATATAATAATTAAGGATGGTGGATTCTCATCCTTCATGTATTTCTTGATGTCTCTATGGAACAAATTGATGATTCTTATGATTAAGTGTTTTTGTTTTGTTTTTTTGTCTGCTGGTTTTAGCAGTCTGTAATCAGAAAAAATAAAAAAACTAATAAGGATGGTGTCAAAATCACGCAAGTCCGACAATACTTTTCACGACACTTTTAGTTCCAATATGTAGTAATATCGTTTTTAGAAGATAATCTAACATTATTTCTAAATCAAATTCAAGTGACATGGTACCAACTTTATCAAGAAAAAAATCTTTCACGGTGAACTACTCAGCAACGATATTATGTATACCCATGTTAAGTTTGTCGAATCATAATCGAAAAATAGCAAAACAAATAATAAAGTCATTCTTTTTGCATAAACAAACACTCAAGGAACCAACTCCGCCACTGCTAGTTTCATTAACAATAATCCTGTACAGATATTTCACATACTTTTTCCACCGGAACCATCAACACCCCTATATCGGTATGGGTCCAATGTATGATAAACCCAACTCTAATAGCAATCACAACAAAGTAATAGCAACACACAACAAAGTAATTAGTATCGGACAACCACTACAAAGATAGACGTGCCCCAATGTGAGTCTATATGGTCTGGCTCATTTTCATATAACATTTTAACCTTTGTTTTGACCCAAATGGAACCACTCCCATGCTCAAACTGAGCCATAAAACCAATTAAGAATTATACATCGAATTATTTTTTTCTCCAACAACATTTGCTAAATTCAAAGAAAGTGAAACCTTTAGTTTTTTGTACACCTGTATAAACCAGTTTATATACGTATATATATATATATATATTGTTAGAGCATGGCTCGGTTGAACCCACCAAGCGTTGGTATGTCAAGTTTGGTTGTCATATTTTAGTTAATCAAAACTCATGTTAAGAGTCGCTTGATTATGTACTAGAGTTAAACTTCGTATAGGTTAGCTTGAAAGTATTAGGATATGAGACATTACAAGTATTGCGAAGACTTGAAGATGTGAAGAAGCAAGGAGATACAACAACAACAATCATCCTTCCACTTGAGGTTAGTGATATTTGACTTGAACTGTTTCATTCCCTAACGTATCTTTCAAGTCGTGCATATTGAAAACATAACTGCGAAGCATATTTGAACTCTAGATAGACATAGTATTAAGGAATACAATACGAGGTTTAATTCTTAACCATTAAACTTTGTAGATAAGATATCGCCATAATCATTTGAATGTTATTGTGATTATGTATGGGTATGAGGTGAGGATTTCATCTTAGGGAACAATGTTTACATGTTTTCTAAGGAAGTAAGTTCATAAACTTGTTTTTGAACCGAAAAGGAAATTGCCAGGTGTTATTGGTTTTGTTATTCATTGCCTATCTTATGAACAACCAATATGTGTGATAGAGTATAACCGATCACAAATTGTTGTGTTCTTGGTAGAATTGTTCACAATGGCCCGACTTATGTATTGGTATAACTTTTATTAGTAAAATCGATCTTAAGTAATCACCTGTGGTATGATCGGATTCTGTATGTCTGACCTTGTAAAGGAAAGGGAACCGATCCTTGTAAGGGAAATGGGACCGATCCTACTAAGGGAAAGGGAACTGATCCTAGTAAGGGGTGCAGTACATCAAAGAGAACCGATCCTTGTATTGGGTGCAACAAGGTTTATAGCAGAAAGGGGAACCGATCCTATGGGCATGTGCAACACATATAAGTTAGATACCATATATATGTGAGGAACCGATCCTAGTACCTAGTCAACCGAATTTTTGGGAAGCTAGTGTGACTATACGCAGTACTCACATGGAGGTAGAACTGAAACTTGTTTTGGTAGAACCGTAAACCCATGATTGTGATTGAATGTTGGTTTGATCAATCACATGGTTCTTGAAAGTCATATGAACCAATTCTAAACTTGTTTGGAAGTGTGGCAAATCGGTTTCAAGGTTGTAAGTGTGAAAGAGAACTTACAAAGTTAAGACGTCGACAAACTTTGAACACGTGCTATGAATATTTATTTCTATAATTGTTCAAAGATATTCCTTATCGGCTAAGGGAAGAGAATCCCAGGATCGGAACATAAGTAAGTTAAGAATATTTTAATTAAGGTTATTAATTTCATTTTGTAGGGAAATTACAGAATTAGTAATGTGCATTTACTAATTAGATTTTCCGAGAGATTTCGGTCGTTATTTTTGGACAGAGCATTTCCAGGAATTATGAAAACCGAATATGTGCTTTTATGAATATCTTGAGAATATTTTCGGTTTTGGAAATTCCTTGGTATCCAAACTTACTTGTATATAAATACACGAAGTTTTCCTTTCTAGCAAACCAATCCTTCGTAACAACAGACTTCCTCTTTTGTCTTTGTTACTGGTGTAGCCGCCCATCGGAGAAGAGAGTAATCTAATTAGGTGAAATCTCTTACGGCCGCTCTTTTTAAAGTCTTCATTGGGATTGATAATCTCTAGCGCGAACCGTTGGTGGGAAACTAGATAATTGCCATTTATCTTTGTTTTCGATTGATTTGATTGACTAACGGTGGTTGAAATCTGATTGCACCTAGTTTGTTTATTCTTGAGAATCTTCTATTCTGATATAAGATTCACTCAAACTAGTTCAGAGTTTCGACAGGGATCTTTAGACTGTTGTTAGTTCTAAAGACGATCTTGTGATAATCCATTGTTAACATAATCCGTTCTGTGCGTGATTGATCACAAGAGATTCAAGTGATTGTGTGCAGGTTTTTATTGAAGATTTAAGAAGATTTTGAAGAAAAAGAAGATATTGAAGATCTGACTTGGGTTTTATAATCTTTGGTGTGCACAATACTTGTTTATGTAAAAGAGGATCCAATTAATAATCAGTTTATCCTTGTGGTAGATTAGATTGATTAATTGAGTAGATCGGCATCAACACGTTTCTTCGGATTAAAGGTGGTGTTGGCTTAATCTTAAATGATTAACTTTGGGTGATTGGACATAAGATAGATCTAAGGACCTGACGAATGAGTTTATGTTAAGATAAACGGAAGAACCTTTGTCCAACTCATATCACTTGGTTGAATAAAGTTTATACTAAACGGATTTGTTGTTCCTTTACTGTTTGGAATACGAACCAAAGGAATTTTTCCAAGTACGTGACTTATTCATAAGTCGGAGGCGTGGAAATACATACGGAACTAAGTGAACTATAAGTTTAGTTACTTGGTCTCAACTATACGAAGTTAGGTGTAATTTTGTGTAGCGGCTTAATCTTGAGAGTATTCAATTCTAGACAAGGACCCGGGGTTTTCTGCATTTGCGGTTTCCTCGTTAACAAAATCTTGTTGTGTCATTTACTTTTATTTTCCGCATTATAATTGTTTATTATAATTAAAGTAAATCACACAAACGTTAATTCCTATTTACTTGATAAGAAATCTTATTGTGTTTGGTTAAGTCCGAACCTTTGTATCAAGTAAACATACTTCGTTGTTGTATTGTCTCGATCTCGTATCCATAGACGATCACACGAAGTGTGAACCTGTTAGTTATATTATCTCGACTCAATCCATAGACAATCACTTTCGGAGAAAGGACTTATAGGTAGGAAAATTTTTAACTTGAGGTATATTTGGGTACCCTCGCCTTTTCATATATGGACGCTGAAACGTAGGATTTTTTTCATGTATGCATGTATCAACCAGTTCACCAAATATGGACGTTGAAATGAACGAATACCACATAAAAAAGCTTGACTATTTAGCTTTACTTGAATCTGAAGCTGCCCGACAACAATTAATCTGGAATGTATTAGTTTTCCTAAACTGAATTGGGTTAGCATTAGTACGTCTAACATGATATGCTTTTAATGCAACACACCTTATATGTACAAATGATAACCAAGTTCATCTATGAGAAGCAATTACTCCCTCCGTAGCATCTGTAGAATTAGCATGAATGATGAATGCAAAATATGTCATCTCCATGGGAGATTAAAACCCAAAATGGCCTCCGGCTACGATGGGATCCATACCAGTATTATGAGTATGGGAAACAACAAAATTAGTAAACCATAGATAAATGATTTGAGTAAATGTGCTACTAACTTCCCAAACCGTTGAGCAGGGAAGAAAAACATGAAGAGTACTAGGAAAACTCCATAGTCAAACAAAAGAAAATCTTAAATTTCAACATGAAAAAAAATGGAAAGAATCACAACTTAATCATCCAGTCAACATGAGAAAACATCAGTCGATGCATATCCACAGAACCGATAAAAAATAAAAAATTTATATATAAATGAGAAGAACGCTCGAAGTACAACAACTATTGTGAAACCACGCAACTAATATTCTATTTTTATTTTTCATTGAAGACGCTGACACAATGCCATTATTTTGGCAAACAGATCCTAAAATAACTTATCAAACAACATTAACCATTTTCAGTAGAATGATTACTTTACTTCAAGAGTAGCTATCCAAACTAAATGCTCCAAAATATTTAACTTATTGACTGAATGACTCACCTTAGCTTACTGACTGTTGATGGTGCAGTATTTGGCTCTTATTGACTCACCTTAGCTTATGGTGCAGTATTTGGCTACAAAAAAAGCAACCACAATTCCATGATTAAAAACAACGCCTATGATGAACCCATCCCACCTGTTTAAGAAATTATCTTCTATAGCAAGATGCGTGTTTTCCTCATAGTCAAATTGTATAACCATCTGATCAGTAACAGAAGTAGTTAGCATGTGCGTGACCGCATTAATTTTTTTTTTTGTTAAGCCTAACACTGCAATTTCCCAAGTCCATACCACATAAGAAATTCAACTCATTCTATTTTTGATCATTTTACATGTATATGTGCGTTCATATCTCCTAGCAAAAGAAAAATTAATTTTCAAGAGACAAAAAGGAAAAAATGTCCAAAAACTATAATATTTTGTTGTAGAAATGTCAGTGTTAAACGAACCTTGTTCCTGCTTTTTAAATAAAATGAACATGCATGTACCACGTCATTTTCCTCCTACTTATCTTATCTTACATAAAGAAGTGGTAGGGTAGATCGCCATGTATTGCAAGTGTATAACTATCCATGCAACGGAAGCAAAACTAAAATGCCAACAATGACAAGACCAAGACACCTGCTTAGAGACTAACTTAACTCTACACACTTATAAAAACAAATATTTGAGTTCAATGGAGATTTTTAGTTAAATATTCTTAAGCTTGATATAAAGAGAGACCTGCTTGAAATTCTTAAGGTCGTGCTCTCTTTTCAGAATTAGCCATCTCCTCTCTTAGCTTTTCTACCTTGTGAGCCACTGCATACAAATTCTTTTGCATTCCCTTCCCATGCTCGAAATTTTGTGCATGTTATTTCTTCTCATATTCAATCACTCCAGATCTGTTTAGCCACACATGCATAAGCAATAAAACACAGCATTTTTAACATCAAAACATATTAATGGATCAAAAACAGCAAATTGTTTTATCACAATCCCCCTAAAATCAACTTTAAGAAAGTTCAAATTTCCCGAAGGGAACCGTTTTACCGCGCTACATCACCCAATCTGTGGGGAAAATTTTCATCCTCAAAGTTCAAGACTTCTTTATCTATAGAACCCGTGAATCCACCTATTTTTTCTGAAGCACAGAAAGAACAGAAACCAAAAATTAATTAGAGTTTAATCTCTAATGGAGAAGAGAGGCAAATGAACCCTCGGCCTACATCTGTTAACCTAAAGCAATACTTAAATTACAGAAAAATAACTTGGTAAATAGCAATGCTTATCAGTCATCCCTAGTTCACTCGGTACAAATGACAAGTCAAGGGAAATAAGTAAACCTACAAAATCAAAAGATTGAAGAAAATAACAACCATACAAGAAGATAATTAATATCGATACCAAGATAATGAAAATAACCATTTAAAGTCTCGAAGACAACAAACAAACCTACAAATACGTTAGTTTGAGTTATACCCACAAAATCCATCTTCGTGTCCCATCAGATGTGAAAACTTTTATATACCTCCGAGCTCTCTGTCAATCTTGATTTCTCTCGTGGATGACGACGGCCTCCACTACCTTCTCTATCAATGAAATCCATTTACGGAAGAACATATTTTAGAAAGTTTTATAGTACCAGTATAAGGAATCCTAGATTTCTTTGTTTCTTTTCTTATATTATTCAAGGTTCCAGCTAATGCTTTTCTGGAATGCTAATTATTTGGTTTAATACAATCTCGAAAGTTTTTGATGTCATCTTAATCGATCAAAATTAATACTCCCTCCATTTCTGAAAAAGAGATACTTTCACTTTTTCAATTTGGCTTATTTTTAAAAAAATAAATTTAGGCCAAATTCAAAAAATGAAAGTATCTCTTTTTCAAAAACAAAGGGAGTATTTAGTTTCATTTGTTGATCAACTGCACTAATAAAAAATATTTCATCAGCAAACCAAAGTTATTTAGCAAAACAACAACCATAAACTGATAGGCCTACTATATAAAGGAGTGCTACAACTTAACTACAATGTCCAAGCACATAAATAGCAAATGTACAGGATTTGTTAGCCACTTATCCTAATTATTATGTAGACTTAATAAAAAGAAGCTAGTTGGGCCTCACAAAGAGGGGGAAGATCCTCACAAACCAGGGTAGTACACAAACCTATACTATATATGTTCCTATATCCCAAGATTAGGAAACAATGTTGCACATGAAATAGCAGCTTATGCGAAATATTTATTGAAGAATGGTGTAATAATTGACCTGCGTAATTTACAGGTTCAATTAACGCTGATGTAATCAATTACTCTCAGTAGCTTAATAAAATTTCTTCTTTCCTATTAAAAAAAAAACAGAAACATATAGTATATATAGACTATAATTACATTATGTTCGGTTGTATGTGGGTTCGGATCCGCTGTCCCAAAATTTACCTGTCTCCCTATCCTTACCAATAAAAGATTGACATGTGTCTTAGTTGAAACTAACCAAATTAAGTAACACAAAATAAGGAAATCGTATATATTTGAAAAATAAAAAGAAATGTATATCTTCGATAAAAATTTAAAAATTTTATTTATCTTTATCTTTTATTTCTCACGAGGATCTTCCTTTATTTGCTCTAAAAAAAGTCGTTCTTATATGGGGAAAGATTAAATGAAAAATCAGTTCATTGCCTCCATGGAAAATCCTCGAAGCAAGCCAAATTTTTCCTGCGTTGCCATTTCCAATGAAAATCCTAAAACATGCCGCAGAAATCTATACTCCAGCAGTGTTTGAATTGTTTAAAATACAATTATGTAGAGCTCATGATTGTGCCTTCACTTGTTCTAGTGAGAATGAAACAATTAGCACATATAAAGTCATTACTCATAAGAAAGAGTATCACCGCACAGTTATCTTTGATTCAAAAGAGAATAATATTTCGTGCAGTTGCAGAAGATTTGAATTTGCTGGTTATTTATGTTCCCACGCTTTAAAAATTCTCTGCGTATGGAATGTCAAAAGTAGTTGCCGCAACTGCTATGAGGCCGCCGAACGCGTTGGAGGTCGATGTACAAAAGAAAAGTCCCGAAAGCAAGCTTCTATTCCTCAAAACACCACTGTTGAGTCCTTGCTAGTTATGATTCTTATGAATGCATTGGAACAGACTGTACCAAAGAAAAGGTCTCGAAAGCAAACATCCATTCCTCAAAACAACATTGTTGAGACCTTGCCAATTTTCAATACGCAAAGTCATCTTCCGATAACACGCAAATGGGAATGGTATTACTGTATTTTTTCGAAGTTACATCTGGTTTGCATATTGTTCATTAAATTGAATTACTATAGTTACTCACTGGCTTATGATTACAATTCCAGGTACCCAATGCTCTGTACCATTTGTTAAACTTTTTACCGGTAATATTCTTTTGATAATATCATGGTTGCTTGTTAGTTCTTCAAACAATTCACATTTGTTTACATATGTTATTTGTGCTAGCAATACTATGTCGGAAACTATAATACTCCAAACGTAATCAACATTACTCCTCCAGCATGGTCCAAACTTCAGATTTTGCAGGTACTATACACGGGCTCTTTTTATGAAAGTTCACTTAGTAACACCATTAAAGACAACATCTTTTTTTTTATTAGATTAATCTTGCAAAGAGAATTACATTAACTAGTTGGAAGCCTAACAAGCTAAGCTCCAACAACGCACTACTACATGAATTGAACAGGTTGCCGTGCTAACCTACCAGCGAGTCTCATGGGTAATCTAGCCAAGGAAGCCAACCTACCAGCGAGCTTCATGGGTAACCTAGTCAAGGAAACCGAAGCGGAAGGGGGTTTGAGATTGTGTCACAAGGGGGGCAAGTTAACTCTACCATCCATGTTAATTCCTGCAATATTACGTTATTCGGGGCTCGAACCTGTGACATTTTGGAACGCATGAAATTTTGGGGAACGGGGATGACCAGCTGAGCTAGGGGCCCGTTCATTTGAGTTTATAATGTATAGATTTTGTTGTAGTAGAAAGTGATAGATATTTGAATTTAGACATGGTTTGGTTTCAGGAACACATGTGAATTATACAAGGAATGGATGAAGACGGACGCTTGAACTCGACAATGGAGCTGTAACCATCTACATGGAGTTGAAAACCAATGCTTGAACTCAAGGAGGGAGCCGTAACCATCTACTTGGAATTGAATAATGCTTGAACTTTTTTATTTTTTGAAGCATACAATCCACTAGACTTGATACTCAGTAGTACTTTACATTCATTTCTTTACTAGTACTGTAGGTCCTTTTCACTACTATTTCTCTTGAACAATATAGAAAAAATACGAGATATTTAGCCATATTTTATTTTGATCAATCAGTTGATACAAATACGAGATAAATAAACGCTCTATTGCTAGATTTCACCAGCTTATGTGATAGTCGGTACAAAAAATAATATATGAAGATAATAAAAAAAATAAAAATGATATATTTAGTAAAAGAAAGATTTTAAATTTTTACTGAAGATATATATTTCCTTTTACGGATTTTTTTTTGTCTTAAAATACTTGTTATACTTCATATTTTTCCACCTTTTATCCTGACCTGCCCCTAACATGGAATCATGCCATAACATGGAGAATTGTGTATTTCAATTTTCAAGACACACACTTAAATACTTTTCTCTATATATTTCTTCTAATTTGAATTTTTCCAACTAAACAACAAAAACTTAAACATATAGAAACTGGGAACATTAAATATTAACCTAGGGTAATTATGAGTCCAATTTTGTGCACACTCCTTTAAAGAGTGTGCACAAAACAAAATGATCCAATTGGCTTATCTTAACAACTTGTTAACTAATTCATAAAATTAGTATTTTTTATTATATTAATTTTATTTAAATCTTAAAAAAGGTAAGAAAACATATTTCAAATCTAATAATACTTAAAATATAGGATTCCTAAAATATATTTGCATTAACTTAGTGAAAAACGAATATAATCCCTATTTGGTGACCAATAAAATACATTAAGATTCTGTTCTTCATCAGAAGTAGGCAGTACATCGAAAAAGGAACTTGTTCTTTATTGTCTCCATTAACCAACGCGCCATCAAGTAAAATTTTGACAATTGAAGTATAACAGATTCTCCCTCCCCGGCCACTTCCAGGAGCATAATACTCCATGATCGTAAGTAAAGAGTGTGTTTCCTGCATTTTCAATGAAGAGGAATAAGTTTCTTATACAAGACCGTGGATACCCGACCAAAACCAAGCTTGGAGATCTGCTTGGAAATGAAGCCCACAAACTGATAATACCCAGATACAACTAAGAAAAAATGAAAATAAAATAAAATGGGAAGATGTACTTATTGTTGATATCTAATACTTAGTATGATGATCAATTCAACATCACCTTTTTTTTTATAACAAATCTGATTCATCATTGCATTTCTGTTAACAAATTAAGAGTTTTATTTTTCAAAATATTACCATATTTTAGGTATTGTTAGATATTATATATATCTTGTTACCTTTTTTAAGATTTAAATAAAATTAAATTTAAATAAAAATAAAAATAATTAGTTAACCGACAGTTAAGATGAGCCAATAGTATCATTTTGTTTTGTGCACGCTATTTAAAGGAGTATGCACAAAATTGCACTCTATTTTTTTAATCTTTGTGCAAAATCCAATTTTTGCATCTAAACTAGGACGGAGGGAATATTTTTTAAATGTAGGAATTACCTATAGGTACTATTATGGTGTTCTTAGTTAGTGGCAGGTCCACCCACTAAAGCCCAGTAACTGGAGGTCCATAATAAAAAGAAAACAATAAAATTGGACCCAAATTTTTAGTCTCTGGTCCATACACGTGCGGGACCTTTTCTGTACATTTTTAAAATCACCGAAATACCCCTTCTCTATGAGGTTTATAATCAGTTTCATATTTCTACTCGAGCTCATTTTTTCAGATCCATTTTTTTCTCTCTTTCCTCTCGATGCAGCTTCGAAATCTCGACATGGTTTTTGAAGATTGTTTGTTCCATGTATGTTTTATAATCATCTTATTTGATTCTTTGTTAGTTTTTTTTTTTTGATTTGTTTTTTCGACCGAATCATGAGGATCAAATCGATTTTCATGATGTTTTATATTTTTTTTTTCCTTTTTGGTAATCGTTATAGATGTATTCCCAACTGATTTTGATGATTTACAGTTTTTTTATTAATTTATTAGTGTTTTAGATAGGCTTTGGTTTTGTTTTACTCATGGATTCATCACTTAATTTGTATGATTCAGCAGTACATAAATGTCGTACTGAAAACTGCTGAATCAATTTTGTTATTAGTTATATTTTCATCACTTTTTGGTAATCGTTATAGATGTATTCCCAACTGATTTTGATGATTTACAGTTTTTTATTAATTTATTAGGTTTTAGATCGGCTTTGATTTTGTTTTACTCATGGATTCATCACTTAATTTATATGATTCAGCAGTACATATATGTCGTACTGAAAACTGCTGAATCAATTTTGTTATTATTTATATTTTCATCACTTTTTTTTGTTTGATCCAGAAGTATATATATGGGATACTAAAGTAAAAGTGTTTTGATTATATTTTTTTCGTTGATTCATTAAATTATACTGAAATATGTGTTTTGATTCGGTTATATCCAGAGTTTTTCCACTGGTTTTGGGTTCGATCCATTAATGCGTATATGTAATACCGAAATATGTGCTTTGATTATGTTATATTCATCGATTCATCAATTTTTCTTGACATGCAGTTGATTTTTAGTTCATGAATACGCAGTAAGTATATGACGTACTGATAGAACTTCTTCTGATTCTGTTTTATTCAGAGTTTTGACACTTTTTTTGTTTGATCCATGAGTACGTATGCGAAATACTGAAATATGTGCTAGTTTGGTATAGCTTTTTTCTTTGTTTATCACCAGTACATATATGGAGTACTGAAACAACTGCTTTGATTTTGTTGTATTCACTTAAAGTTATCATCTAGCAGTACATACATCGAATACTGACTTATGAATTCATTGAATTGTTGCAGGTGTTGATATCAGTATGAACGCCCATTTGAATGCAGTGAAATTGATATTGAAGGTTAAAATCCAGTGACATTGGATCGCCTGAGTGTGAGGTTAAACTGATATGTACTCAAATTCTGTAAGCAATATAACATATATGTACTCAATTTATGTAAGCAGTGCAGCATACATGTACTCGAATTTATAAGCAATGTAGCAGATATGTACTCGATATAACAAGGTTGTAAGCAGTGCAGCAAATATTTACTCGAATTTATAAGCAACAGATATATTGTCGAATTTGTAAGCAGTGTAGCAGATATGTACTCGAATTTATAAGCAATGTAGTATAGAAGATACATATTCAAATTTGTAAGCAGTGCAGAAGATATGTACTGGAATATATAAGTATATATGATATGTACTCAAATTTGTAAGCAGTGCAGCAGATATGTACTCAATATAATAAGGGTGTAGACACGCACACGTTTGGTAGTAGAGGGTATTATGGTCATTTCAATGTTTTCAATTAATTTTGGACCTCCAGATAAAAGAAAATTCCGGTTGGACCCTACTATAAATAACTATATGGGCCCAGGACCAACCAAAAAATTTTCCTTTTTAAATATATACGATTTCCTTATTTTGTGTAACCACCAAAATATAGTTAATTTGGTTTGTTTCAACTAAGACACATGTCATTCTTTTATTAGTAGGGATATGGAGACAGGTAAATTTTGGGATAGAAGATCTGAACCCTGGGCGCAGATCTCCGGTACCCAATTAGCCCCTATCCCTCTGTACCTCCCTATCAATGGATGCCACGTGCCGCTACTTTAACAACGTTAACTTTCCGTCCATCACTGAAATTTCTCCGTGTAAGTAAATATTATGCATATTCTTTAATTGAAAACATGAAAATAATCCAAATGAACAAGTTTTTCTTCGAAGGAAAAAGAAAAAAAGAAGAAGAGTTCAAATCCCAGGTTTACACTTACCGATACGAAATCCCTCATGAAGTATGGAAAACATTCAATATAGGTGCAAATAAAAGCACAACCTAAATACATGGGAGAACTATTATTCATCAACTGAAGAAATCCAATTATTAACTATTACGGATTTTTTAAATTTTGAAGTTTACATCTGAGTTTATGAACAATAATCAAGTTAGATTTTGTGTTTCATCTCTGAATTGATTTTATTTTTACTGTATTTTCTTTTTTGATGAAAAAGATCGCAGTTCACCTGTGTTGATCTCCTGTGATTGATTTTATTAAATTGCTTATCTTTTGTCTTATGAACAAGATTTGTGAAGTTAAATCTAGATCCTACGATCGGGAAGATAGAGAGAAGACGAAGACATAACTTAATCTTTTTAATTTTTGTTCTTTTTAACTAGTTATCAATAAACTCCGTTAACAATCAATTAAAAAAAAACAATAATGAAGACACATGGCACCCGTCACTAGTGGAAAAAGTCCGATTTAAGATAGTCTGAAAGTGTTGTATAAGCGAGTTATAAGACACTTTCGAGGTGCAGCTAAAAGTGCCGCAGATTCAGTGTCTTTTTCTGGAACGACACTTTCAAGTTGTAGTTCATCTACGATACTTTCGGGCTGTCACTAAGCAAGACATTCAGACAGCGTCCTGGATTTATTCTATCTAAACATTAAAAAAACCGAGTCAGATCTAGCAGGCTGACTGCAGCCATTCTGACTCGGCTGAATAATTCTGATTCAAACTCAAACTGCAGTTAATTGAAACTCGGATTGCACTGAAATTCAAATCTAAATTTAGATGAAAAATCAAATGACAATTCAAATTCAAACACTAAAATTAAAATGACAAATCTATAACCTTATTCATCCATACAAGATGACAATTCCATTACATTAAATTGTACTCATAAATTTAATTCAAAATCATACAAAAGGATTCAACTCCTAATTTACAAGTCCAAGCTTTCTTACAAAGAAGTGCTACAAGTCCTAAAAATTTCATCAATTTTAGTGATCATCACCTGGGCACCAGCTTGAGAGCAGAACTGCAGAACCACAACCCTTTCCAACATCTCCGTATCCAGCAACAACAGGGATCTTACCAACAATCATGACATCAGTGCTCCTCGATCATGAGACCATCGGTAATAGAGTGACGGCATCCATAAAGATCATCGGGAAGAGCAGCAACATCAACTGTGGGCTGGAACTGAATGAATTACTGAATATTTGCATACACAGGCCTTCGCCAGTGCTCTACCTACATTGATTTAGGAGGGAAAGAGTAATTAGAGTTGAACTCTGAAGAGAAAGCAGACTAATAAACTACATGATCCAACTTACAGACACAAGTAACTTTAGGAGAAAAATATCAGTTCTCATGGGCGTTTCTCAGTGACACTATGTACTATCAGTTAATTCATAATTCAATCACTCAGTATCATGGAAACTCAATTTCATCGATCAATTTGTGCAGGAAATAAT
This sequence comes from Papaver somniferum, assembly GCF_003573695.1. NCBI lineage: Eukaryota > Viridiplantae > Streptophyta > Magnoliopsida > Ranunculales > Papaveraceae > Papaver > Papaver somniferum. Next base: position 168,725,063 of record NC_039363.1, on the reverse strand, counting down.
CCATGAAAAACTTGATCGACTGACTCAAAGTAATAGAAATACGTCTTTACTGTTTTGTTGTTTACCTTAATAGCTTAAACTTGAAACACTCTCCCTTCAGCTGAGAAAATATTCACACATCTATCATCGTATTCAGTCCTACAACAAAAATAACCAAAATATTAAAATCTAAAAAGTACTCAGGAAGATCTCAGAATCTGTTCACTTTCTAGTTTCTAAGTTAAGTTACTGACAACCGACCATAGAGACAAAGACGAGTGTACAGTGTACCAGTGCAATACTTAATCACATCATATTTTGCTGCTTCCAGTTGAGCCCTCAAGGCATGAATCCCCTGAGAAAATAATATTCAATCAATGCCAATAATCTCACTTTGCAAACCCAACCGTAAATAAATGCACTCATAAAGTTATCCAGTCAAGCTTGTTTCTTAGGTTGGATGTTTCTGCATTTTCATTCGCCAACTCATCCTGTATTCCTCTGATGCATTGTTGCATAATAATAAGGTTAAATAGGCAGACAGATAACCAACATACCAACCATAAGATAGATATTCAAAATGAACTCTACTGAAATCAATCATGATATTTGAGTACAGTACTTGCATGCAGATATCATAAAAGGTTTATTTGGTTACTAACATAGAAGTAGTACTATTCATATGGGGTATCTAATGTAAAGATGAACGATATAAAATCACCTTGGATATGGGTGCAGTCCAACCCATCTCTGAGGTCCAACCCAAGGATGGGCGTAACTCTTTTCCATTGACGTCATAAGATCCTCCTTCACCGTTGGGAGATCTCGGGAATGAAGCTTAAATTAAAACCAAAAAGATAAAAAGATTAATTCAGTCTTAAAATTGGAAAATCTTCAATTCCAAATGAACATAGTCGAATCTTTTATTTTATATATGCAAGACATGTAGATGTACAGTGTTAAGGGTGCATAAGCTAAAAGAGAAGCATCTCAAGACGTACTACAAGGTAATATGAGGTCTAAACAAAAGCCAAGTTTCTGTACTTCATATTTCCACTTAACTAAAAAAAAATTCAGCAAAATCAGCTCAATTTAATGTAGTACTGCACGAAAATTCAGGACAAGGTAATGCACATTATTTATACTATATCACAACACATAGTCAAGCATATAGATGCTACAAACTTGAACAAGACATGTCGGCTTGGCATCATCATCAACATTATGAATTCCTTTCTCTACCTATATCACAACCGAGTCATTGACCTTCAAACCAACAAGCATATCAGCAACGACATGAAACAAATGTGTAGAAACTAACACAGTATAGGGAACAATGTGTCAACAGGTAATTTACATCACAAAAGAAAGCAAAAAGACATGGATCAGAGTTAGAAAATATTATTTCTGCCTCTTAACTTGTCCCAATCAACAAGTCCGACTCTGATTTGGAGGATGGGTATGAAGGTTTTGATACACTAACTGCACGCACAATAGGAAAATTCAGGGGGTAAATACTTGATAATTGCATGCCTTGTTAGAAATACAAGAAGTTTTGTTGTTAAAGCATTAAGTAGGACAAATGATTCAAATTACAACAACACTAATTGATGAGGTGAAACAAGATTACAACACATGACAAACAGAAGATCAATGTAGCACATATAATAAAAGTAAACAACAGTAAGTTTCTTACCCTTTGCGCAGGTATTCTTTAGCCATCATTAGCTTCTCCCTGACGATCAATCAAAAACTCATTAATCTATATATATCAAACCGATACAACACAATATCCCACGTCCAAGAAACATCACGAATACCATCTAACAAGTACTACCGTTGCAATACATGAAAAAATCAGGCTGTACAATTTCAACCACTCTTGATTTTCATATACTGCAACTGTCCTCACCACTCACAACCACCACCCAAGCATCCACTGCAAGTGGCGGAACCAGGATTCAAGACTAGGGGGGGTTGGAAAAAAATATTGCTCACCAGCAAACAGAAAAGATTACCTCTTAAAAGAACATCGGAAAGTCCTAATAGCAAAACTGTACATCATGTTCTTTTTCGGGCACTCTTATTCTCTTTAACGACGACTGCTGTTTCCAACAAATATGGGGCAGCGATTCCTTAATGCACTTCTTTGATGGATACCTATAAAGCAGTAAAATTAGATTACTCCAACACTATTGCAAACGAACCATAATTAGTAGTTGTCCCAATATTTAAGTATTTCAGTGAGATTCTTAGATCAAATTGCACACATGTTATACATATTCGTCTCATTCAAAAGTACAAAAGAAATGCTATCTGCTAGCCTAATACAGTGAGCAGAGTTCGAGAAAAACAGTACTCATATAGCTCCCCAAATTGTGGCTGATTATCAACTTCACATTCATTTTATAAAGCTACAGGAAACAATTACCAGTATTATGATTTCCACTAAAGCATTCCTTGTATTCTCTACCAATTATTGGTCGAGCAAGAACCCCCACCCTTGCAACTGCCCTCTCGTGGGCATTTCCACAAACAACTAAAGTGCAGGATCCTAATTTACACAGAACTGGCAAAGACTAAACACTTCGACAATGCAGGGGAAGTCTTGCTGTGCTTCCGCCGCTGTCCACTGCCAACAGCCAACCCCGAATGCCTAAAATCATGATCAAAAATGAAGAATCAAAAATAGGTTTGATTAGTTTAGTTATTACCATCAGCTCTTCTCTTCACAGTGACCCTGAAACCAAAAATCCCTAAAATTAAAATCCCGCAGTTGAATTGAAAGAGCGATAAAAGAAAAACTAAGAAGAGATTGAGTAAAAATCCACCCTTTTCGTTTTAGAGATGGAGAATAACCTTAATAGTGAATCCTGGAATCAAAAGCCCAAAAATCAATAAAACCCCTAATCATGCAATTGTACCAAAACAATGATACTTTGTTCCATCATTGAGTAACGAAAATATACTTTGTTCTATGAAGAACAAATAGATCTGGGGTTTCGAAACGAATACCTTTTCAGCAGCACCCAAACTGAAACATAAATCAGAAATCTATGTTTCCTTGATAGAAGAAGAAAAAAAAGAAGCCTTTCTTTCTTCTATGAATGAATGAATTGAAGAACATTTGTATGGTTACTATATAACTTTGAAATTAAAACCGCCTTGATAGGTGGGGACAGAGGGACAGGTACTAATCCGGCACCAGAGGATCTGCTGCCTCGTGATTTACTCCCTTCAATTTATCTTTTGATTTCTGGAAGTTATTTAGAGTAAAAAAAAAAATTACTAATAATAAATAAAAAATCTTCCACTGGTATTTTATTTAGAGCGTTATGAATAAGAAAAAAATCAGAGGAAAGAACTAATAAGGAAAGGATATATAAATTGGTAAAATTGCCAGAAGGTTATTTGATTAGAAGAAGATATATATCGTATATCCATTTAGGGAATATATACTATATATGTCGATTTGACTATCCTTGATTGGATATTTTCCAATTACTCATCATAATATCTTTATTGAGATCTCCAACTCTTAAATAGTGGTCATACCAATTTTACCTCTTTAATACCTTATTAATTTAGCCTTAAATATAGCAAATTTGGTTTATAGATGTAGATAAATATCGACCTAGAAGATTGTCACAGTTTTTCTACAGAGAGGGGAAAAATAAAAGACCATATTTGACAAAAGTTCAAACAAAAAGATGAATCCATCATTCTCATTACCCTCCTTCTTCATTGTTTTTCTTGTTCTCAACTTTCATAATGTAAATGGTGATTTAATTAAGGATGTATGCAAGAATGCTTCCAAAAACACGCCTCCAGTCAAAGAGTTCAAAGTTGAATATGATTTCTGTGTCGCATCTCTGATGGCAAACCCTAAGAGTAAAGATGCTGATCTTCGTGGACTCGGAATAATATCAATGCAGACATGTCTACAAAATGCAACTTCTGTTCATTCTTATATCGCTCAACTCTTGAAAGACCGAAAAACACAACCGATTGCAAAGTCATCCATAAGGAGTTGTTTACATGAATATCGGGGTGCTATTCGTTCTGTTAAAAAAGCTACTGCAAGTTTTAAAACTAAAGATTTCAGTAGTGCAAATATACAAATGAGTGCTGCCATGGAAGCTTCAATTCTGTGTGAATATGAGTTTGAGGAAGTTCTTCTTGGTCCCGCTTTGCCTTCTCCATTGACCAAACAAAATGGCGATTTCTTTCAGCTGACTGGAATTTCTCTTGCCATTACTAATATGGTAAAATAATCTATTTGTTTCATGCACTTGATATGGTGCATTGCGTATTGAGTTTATTTTAAATAAAGGAAAAGTTTTGATTTTTTTTATATAATATTTGAATTTGTTCTCTTGGGAGCTCTTATATTTTAAGTGTGAAAACTTTAAAAAACTGGAAATGTGTTAAAGCGTGTTAAAATATGCTATGAATTAGTGCGGTGAATTGCTGGCAATCACGAATAATCCGCGAGTTATCGGGGAATCCATATAATACCCGTAATCGTAGGGAGGTAGAAAAGAGGGAGCAAATAATTTAAAACAGAGAATTCCGACCCCTCCTCTGTAGCCGTCTTAAGCCATAAACAAGATCTCGTTTACAACTAGGAAGATAAAATTTATTTTTGCTTCCTCGATTTATTAATCACCCAAATAGTTTGACAAATTCATTCTCTTCCATGACTGGTGATTTTGACCATCATTATCTTTAATCTCCGATACAGATCTCCTATGAACGCTATATTCAACCAAAGTTGTTATGCATATCTGAACTCAATTACTAATGATTGTACAATCAAACTTTTTTTAAAATAATACTCGATAATATAATAGTCTTGCTAAAATAATAAAATTTCTCAGTCCCGACTCGTGTTTTTGGTGCTAAAATAATAAATTTGATAAAACTATAATATAATACATTTCAAAAGTTCCCTTACATTAATAGGTCCCAATTATTATATAAAATAAAATAATAATTTCATTAGAAAATAAAAATAATTTTCATACACATAAAGTTTTCTCAAAATATGATTCAATGTTGTTTGTTTTTCTTTGAAGTTCAAATCCAGCTGTATTTCATCCTTAATAGTTCGTAGTGCACTCTTAAGACCCGGAATCACATTCTTGAATTACAAAAAAAATCTTTATAAAAATATTTTTTCATGGAAACTAATAAGATTTATTACTTTAAAAACAAGTGCATGTCGTTCTAAAATTATTTCCATTTATGTTTTTTTTCTTCTATATTTTAGACTTTGAAAAATCTATTTCTGTATTTATCCTAAGATACTTTAATTTAGTTTTTAATATGGAAATTCTCATTTTTTCCAAGGATATTATTAAAACTAAGAATTAAAATTAATATATTGTTATTATATATATAAAATAATAAATTATTATTTTATCAAAGCCGGTGTTCCAGCGCGCAAAGAAGTTTCTTTGGGTTTGGTGTCAGAGAATAATAAGGATCTTCGCCCAGCTGATATCCTGGTGCTCAACTGGGAGAACGACAAAGACATGTGTATGGATATTACAGGCGTTTCACCGTTTACTGGCGACGGAGTTCGTGCCTTTTAGTATTAAATAAAATTGATTAGAATATAAAAGAGAATTTAATAAAAACAAACCAATGGAATAAAAAAAATAGTGAAATAAATTTATTGACGACTTAAGTTTGTTCAATATAAACTTTTCTCATGACGTTTGTGATTAAAAAAATGAAAAATACGTCCGGTGGTTGGGGATGGAAGCAACGGTGATGTGGGGGAAAGAAGTGGTATCATGTGATATTTTGGATGTGATGGGTGTTGGTGAAAGTAATATATTTTGTTAATAATGTTTCGCCACAAATTGATTAACCTTATTGATCGTTTTAATGATAACATAAACTCGGTAAAAATACATGATAATTAAAATAATAACTGCAAACGAACGGTACAAATCAAAATCAATACACAATAAATTAACTTATTACTAAGTCGCACGGTTATGACACGAGTTATATCATAGCTAAAACAAAGTTTAACTAAGTAAGTTAACATAAAGAGAGATTTTGATTTGCCCTCCCGATTGATAAATCCACCTATGTGGTCAATCCCATGAATACACGCTTTAATTTGGAAATAATGAATTATATATTCTCCTTTTCCCATTCCAAAAATCAAAAACAAAGTGGAGAAATTTGATAGACTAAAAATAAAAAACCTACATTCCCATAAAACTAAACAATTGTTTTTCTCACTCACATCTAGAAGGAGGAATGGACTTAAAAACTTTAGTTCTCCACTTTTGAGCAAACCTAAATCAGAAATAAATTTGGGAATTAGTGATAGACTAAAGAGACAAAAGAAATTAAATCCAAAAACATGATTTCGCTCAACCTTATTTCCTTGATGATCCTTAATTTATCAATTGTTTATAGTATCATCCTCAAGATTTGTTTAGGGAGAAGATAAGTCAATGGTTGTTTAAGTAAGTGTTTATAAGTGACGTCTATGATTGAAAGTTAGAAATTCATATCTAACGGTCTTAATCTTTGCACATCATTATTATCTCATTAATTTCTCATAATAAATATTTTATTAATCTCCCATGATAAATATCTTATTAATTATTTAAATGAATATGTACTCCCACTCAATAGATAACAACTATGTTAATAATTACATCAATAGATATTATGGGTAATCAGGGTGATATTTGTGAGTGGCGGTGCACGGAGCCCGTGGTGGCAATGGGTGGTTCTGGTGGTGGTATCACAATTAGTCAATATAGTAGTGTGCAATGTTTATTCGATGTCGTTATGACACAAATAACATTATATTTTACAAGTTGTGCTTAATTTTTTAGGTGTTAAAATAAGCTCCGTCAAATACAAAAGAAAACATAATAATCAAAGTGTATGAAGAGCAGTTGTCACTTTAAATAGTAACAACAAATGAATAACAGTATAACACCGGTCAAAATAATTTTTTCACTTATTTTTCGTGGCCGTGTTGTTACGTCACGGGCCAAGTTCTAGTACTTAAATAAGGGGTGACTCTGATTTGATATTTGGATCCAAATTCTCTATCCCCAATTAGTTTTGATATCCCCAAATTGCGTGTACGTAGTTTTTGCATTTTTTTTATATTTGTTATTGTTACATTTGAATTATTAAAATGATTAACCCTACATAAGCTCTATTATACTGATTGATTTTGTATATGCAATAGGATAGAAATGTGGTACAAAAACCTCCCAAGTGGACAAATTATGTATGCTTGGTGGGCTAAACACACATTAGTGTGTCAAAACAAGGGCTTAGTAGAAGATTTTAGAAATTTAGGGGCTAGAATCAGGGTTAGCCAACTCTTGGCTCCGCCTATGGCCTCACTTGATATTACACTGCTATTACATGGTTCAAGGATCATTCTCATCATTTATTACGGGCTCAGTAATTTCTTCACTGGTAGGTGATTCCATAACCGTATATACTTGTTAGGATCGATAAATTTAAAAGATGTTCGACGTCTATCACAACTTTATAGCGTATACAAAAAAAATTAAAAAGAAAAAAAAATCTAAATAGATAAATAACCTCGTTAAACGAACATATTTTTTGTGATCCAAAATTATTTATTTATGGAGATTAGACGGTATTATCCTAACTAATAGATATACCCCGTCATTTGAAGCCTACTTAGTGGCAAAAATATTAACCCATGCCCTAAATTTAGATCATAACTGAAAATTTTGTTTTGTGATCCAAAATCAGTATCAAACCCAGCAAAATCATATTGACATGATGAATTGAGACTTGTGGCTGGACCTGCTCAGGGAGGGTTAAGTGGGGCTGATGTGTCCGAGGGGCATGCCTACATAAGTGACATTACAATTTTACTAGGATTTCTTCGATCTAATAAATCTCTTGGGTATTCCGCCATTTCTGTACTGGTTGTGTTGTTTACTAGGGTTTCAATTATAGTCATCTCTCTGCATGATGCTACAAGTCTCAATGAATTTCTATAGCAATGAGATAGGGAGGATTGGGTACAATTTGCGGCTTGACTCATCAAGTTTATCTGAATGGTCCGTTCTGCTAATATGTAGATAAACCCTAATTTTATTTTTTATTTTTTTTAAGCATCTAATTTGTTTCTCTGGTAAGTTGCATGTATTCCTAGGGTCTTAAATTGTTATGAGAAATTGATGTTTCTTATCTGTGAATTTTGTGTGAATTTTTTTATCTGGTGAAAGATTTTTTGCCCAATGATGGAAAACTCATTTTCCTGAACAGTTGCATGTAGCTTCCATTATGAGCCTTGAATCACCACCACCACCGTCTTTTCTCCGTCTCTCTCTTCATCTCTTTCCTCTCCCGTTTCTTCTCCTTTTTTTCTATCTCTCTTCATCTCTTCTTCTCCCTGCATCTCTCTCTCTACAAGGTGGTGATGATAGACTCGTTATGAAAACTCTTTGCTAATACCGTGAATGATTTATTATAGCTATGAGATCTGAGGGCATCATTGTTTACTTTTTCTGTTCAAGATTTGGAATTTTTTTCTTGCATTCTGAGAATCTAGAAGTAAAAATGTTAATATTTTTTTTTTTCCGTTTAATGGAGTTGAAATAACAAGTTTGTATGCAGTGTTGCTTATGTGTTTAGAGATTTCCATGACTCTTTACTATACTGGGTACAATGCTACACTTTTACAGGATATTTGCTTTTTCTAGAACAATTTTGTGTTTAAAATCCTCTTGAGATTTTCAGTATATCCAGTGTGTTGTACCTGTGCTTTACATTTACCAAAATTGGAAAGGTTTTTTTCCACTCTATGTTTAATTTACCATTTTGATGTCGCATATCTATCTTTTGCTTCATCTTGTGCTGCACCTTTATTTTCACACACTATTTGGTAAATTCCATTGCCCTATGATGGAAAAGTCACATTGATGAGCAGTTGCAAGAAGTTTCATTAAGAGCTTTTACATTCTCCTCTTCCTCTTCTTCTTCATCGTCATCATCATCATCATCATCATCATTCTTCTTGTTTATTATTATTATGGCGAGATGTGTGAAGGCTCTTAATGATAACCTTTAGCTTACACTGAGCAATGAGTGTCTGATACTACACAATTTGAGGGCATTAGAAATCGGATATCAGTGTTACTTATCGAGTCTCAGTTTGATTGGTTTGACTTGGCATCATAGTCATATGCTTTAGCATTTTACATAATGCGTCCTAAGTTGTGGTTGAGATGTGTTACGGCTCACACCATCATTTGGTTGACATGTTAGTAGTGTCTCGGAACTGATAAATATTTCTAATGTTGTTCGTTCAAATGAATTAAGCAGTTAGTTCATTGTGAGCATGAAGCTTGATTTTTTTCCTTTCAGTGTTTTATGTCTACAGAATCCAAGTGACATGGGTGTAAGTTTGAAAAAGGTAATAGCTGTCTGAGACTCTGAGTACTCTGCCAAGATATGTCCAGAAAGAGAGTGGAAGTGTTAGTATTTCAAAGGGAAGATCAAACTCAACTTGTATATGGAAGAGATGCAGATCAAATAAATCGAATCAGGCCAAATGTAAGCGCTTGCATCACAACATAAATTTGTTACTAAGTTGTATATACTTTTAGTTTTTTAATTAGCTTAAGAGAAATTTATATTTCAAATCTGTAATCTCTGGATGAATTTTGTCTTTGACAAAGATCTGCATGCAATGTTTGACCTAGTTAAGAGTCCTAAGACATTTTTGCCTAATGAAGGAATACTCACTTTATCGAACAGTTGCATGGAGTTTTCATCACAAGCCTTGAATCACCACAACCACCATCTCTTATTCTCTCTCTCTCTCTCTCTCTCTCTCTCTCTCTCTCTCTCTCTCTCTCTCTCTCTCTCTTCGTCTCTTCCTTTCTCTCGCTCTTGAAGGTTGATGACAGGCTTGTTATGGAAACTCATTTGCTGATATACTGTGAATGATTTATTATAGCTATGAGATCTGAGGGCATCAACTACATTGTCGTTTCGTAGATCTTCAATGATGTTGTGGAACTATTCTCTTGCATTCTAAGAATCTAGAATACAAATATAAAGTTCATTGGACTTTTGATTGTGCTCATTTGATTGAATCAAGTCTTTACTCGAGTGGGGTATGCTTTTTGTCTTTATGTGTCTATTTTGGGTATGGAAGTAGTTTTTGTTTTATGAAAGATCTTTGACATGAACAGCCACGGTCTTGATCTTTGTCTTGTAAACTAGCTCTGTTAGCAAGCTGAGAAGACATTTTGTGTGGTTTGATGTTCTGTTGAAATTTTATTGGCAGTTAAAGTTATTTTCTCAAGAAACTTACGAGTACATCAGTTGTCCAAATTCCAAGATATGCACATTAGTAAAGTACTACAAAAATTAGCAATGAAATAAGCATTCCCACTTAAGTATATAGATGGCATGTTCCAAAGGGAAATGGAAGGCCGCAAATGCCGCTTCCCTGTGATAGTTTAGATGATTTTCTTGAACAGTTGCATGGAGCTTTCATCATGAGCCTTGTATCACCACTGTTATCTCTCTCTAAAATGGTGGCGACAAAAGGATTTTTATGAAAACTCTTTGCCAATACTGCGAATGATTTATTATATGAAATCCGAGGGTGTCATTTATTTATTTTATCAGTTGGTATGGTACTGTTCTCTAGCATTCTAAGGCTGAGTCTAGTGGTCATTCAAATTGAGGATTCAACTTGAAAAACCGTTGCCTGTTCCCTAGATTCAACCTGTGGTTAAAGGGAATGCTTGAACGGAATCTTGAATCAAGCTTTTTGCGCTAAATAGTTTTGGGAATTCTTTTTCACCTTCTTGCTATACCATGACAGGCAGAAGATTTTATAAGATTTATTTTCAATTTTTCAAATCTTGTATAGTGATGGAGGGGACCACCATGTTCACCTTTTTTTTATCAAGTAGTCAGATGTGTTTCTCTAAACCATTTGGCGAAAATTACTAGTATCTGTTTGAAACCATTAAACTTAGCTCCTTTTCAAGATGACATGGATCTTAAAGTTGAAGATTGAATTTACTCACCAGTAGACTCAGGCTAAGATCTAAAAAGTAATGAGGGTAATGTCAACAGAAAACTAAATGTTTCATTGAGACTTTGATTTTGCTTAATATCTATCAATTGAGTTGAGACTACAAGTTTGTATGTATGTGTCTACTTGGTTACGGCTTAGAGATCTCTAGCGTAGATTTCCATGATTCTTAAATTTGTTAGATTGCACCGTGTTTTTACCCTATGGAAAGAACGAGGAAGTAGATAAATAGATATGTGTTCACTCCCAATAAACATTTACCATATACTATAACAGATAGACTACACAATAATTAAGTTCGGATTAAACTTGCATTTAAGATTGAGTTGAAACTCCATCTCCTACTATACTGTGTATAATTACACTGAATATTTACTTCCTTTAGGAGAATTTTGTGTTGATCCTCTTTAGATTTTCAGTGTATCCAGCATAAGTGTATTCTACTTGGGCATTGCATTTACCAGGCAAGGTTTATACACTACATGTTTGATATACCATTTTGATGTCTTATATTTGTCTTTTGCTTCTTCTAGTGCCGCTCCTTTATTTTCACGCACTATTTGGTAAACTTTGTAGCCCTATGATGGAAATATCACATTGACGAGCAGTTGTCGTTAAGAGCTTTTACATTCTCCACTTCATCATCATTGTCGTCATCATCATCTTTTTTCTTCTTCTTCTCCTCCTCATTTATTATTTTTTATTATCATTAACGTGAGATGTGTGAAGCCTCTTAATGATAATCTTTTGCCTATACTGCCAATGAATGTCAGATGCTACACGATCTGAGGGCATTAAAAAATTGGAAATCAGTGTCACTCATCGAGTCTCAGTTTGTTACCTATTTGTCGTAGTCATAAGCTTCTAGCATTTTATATGACACATCCCTAGTCATGGTTGGCATTATGAAGCTTGATTTTTTTCCTTGCAGTGGTTTGTGTCTACAGAGTCCAAATGACATGCGTGTAAGTTTGAAAAACAAATCAGCTGAGTTGGAGTGCTAGTATTCTAAACGACAGATCAGACGCATGTGAAAGAGATGCATATTAAATTAATTGAATCAGGACAAATATACCAAATATACGAGCGCCTTGACGTAAGCTTGTTACTATGTTGTATCTATTTTTAGGTTTTAATTTGCTTTAAGAGAAACTGATATTTCAGACCCATAAATTCTGGATGAATTTTGTCTTTGACAAAGATCTGCATGCAATATTTGACCTAGTTAAGTCATTTTTTGCTCAATGATGATAAATTCGCTTTGTTGAACAGTTGCGTGGAGTTTTCGTCACAAGCCTTGAATCACCACCACCACCATCTCTTATCAATCCCTCTGTCCGTCTCTCTCCACCTTTATCTCTTCCTTCCTCTCTCTCTTTCCTGAAGGTTGCTCACAGGCTTGTTATGAAAACTCCTTTGCTCAAACACTGTGAATGACTTTTATAGCTATGAGATCTGGGGGCATCAGGAAATCAACTGCCATGGGACAAGAGGTTATTATGAGCAAAGACTGGGTATTTGAGCTAAAGAACCGAAGAGGAAGATGTGATTGTATCAGCTCTGCAAGGATTTCACATTGCAATTGCAGGTTAGCTCTTGAATTATTGTTCTTAATTTATTATCTAGTAATATATGGCACTCTTCATTGTGCAATGATGGAAAATTCACGTTGACGAGCGGTTGCGTGGGTTTCCATAACTTATTTTCTTATCGGTCCACTTTTCTTAATATCCCGTGATGGGAGGCATAATGGCCTGCAATGAGACCCTCTAGTTTCAACTGTCAATGAATGTCAGAAGCTGGTCTGAGGGCACTACACTATGGTATTAACTAGTTTTGACCCTTGTTTCTTGAGTTAGAGACTTGCACCTTTCCTTGCTAAATGCATGCACTCATCCCACATTTTCGGCTGTGCTACATAGTGACGTAATCTTTTAAGAATAAGGTTTAGCTTCGTTTTCTATAATTACTGCAATTGTAAGAGGTATGCTCACTATATCAAATCTTGATATTGGTTCCAATCATGTCAGATTACATACTATGTAGAGACTTGTTTCTTGAGTTAAGACTTGCACCTTCCCTTGCTAGATGCATGCACTCATCCCATGTTTTCGGCTGTGCAACATACCTTTGTGTATGTGATGTAATCTTTTAAGAATAAGGTTTAGCTTCGTTTTCTATAACTACTGCAACTGTAAGAGGTATGCTCACAATATCATATCTTGAAATTGGTTCCTATCATGTCAGATTACATACTATGTAGGCAATCCCAGATAGCAGCAACCATATATACAAACACTATGTAGTTGTGTGCGTATATACAATTCATCAAGTAATAGAGCCAACTCTCATCAATTTGTTCGGTCCTTTTTGTCTTCGATGACAATTAGTAAGATTTACTTCTTCCTTTTGTTGAGATGAGAGAGAAAGAAAGGTTGAATTGAACTGAGAATATTTTGCATGGGCATCAAAAAAGATACTGATTATGCGTAGGTTACTCAAGATATGAGCATAACTAAAATATTACAAAAAGCTAGTAATGAGAAAAATAGGCATCCCCAGCTAAATATTTATTTATAGCATGTTCCAATTGGAAATTATAGTACAGGGAATGCTGCTCCTTGTGAAAGTTCAGATGATTTCACTTGACTACTGTTTGAAGTCGGTATGTTGGGAAATTGAAGTCACCACCACCATGGAACCCAGATCGAAATTTGTGAAAAAAATATGCATGTCTATATAAAGACTGATGTGGTACGCGAATCAACTTCACAATTCCCGGGAAGTGTAGCCTTTAGGGTTATTCTACTAACTGTTGTCTGAAATTATTTCGGTGCAGGTTACAAGGGTTATAACCAAGCATTGGTGCAACTGTGTATGAGCTATGCAGTATTTTCCGTTTTATTTGTGTTTGTGTTTCTTAATACCAGCAAATTTGCATCTAAAAAAAAGGTAACGAGAGGAAGATCTTTAACACACCCTAGAAGTAGAATCATTGAAACGCAAACTAACAGGCATTTTATTCTGGTTATCATTACTGTTCTTGGAATTCACATTTGGTACTTAAAATGAGTAAGAAGTTTATTATTCTGTTTGTTTGGTTTTGCAGATAATAAGGGGATGTATAAGGTGTCATCGAGCTAAAGTTATGAGCTTATGGCAGCAGGACCATCAAAAGAAAGATTGTACTCGTGTTTGCATTGGTAGTGTTTAAGAAAGTCCACTTGCTTTTCTATTAATTAACCATAAAACAAACATGCAAATGTGATGTTTGGCTGGTAAGCAAGGGCTCAAAAATAAACGTGTGATCTAGGGCCTTGTGTTTGATGTTTCACTACAATGTATTTTTATGTGTTTTGTTGCGTCTCATCTTCTTTTCTTGTGCTGGATACTGGGAGTCTTTACTTCTTCCTCCAAAATCTCTATATATCAGGGAGCAGTTGATTATAGCCTGATTTCAAAAAATGACTGGAGTGTTTGTTAATAATAATATCCAGTTCGTACCAATTGGAATAACATATCTCAGGGTTTAAACTTCCAGCGCATGGAACTCGCAAATTTAACTAACATATCATCAAAGGCATCTTCATTACAAACTTACTTGACAGCATAGAACCCGGTTATCTTGACTAGTCGGTAAATTCTCAACGCACTTGACTAGTCAGTAAATTCTCAACGCACTTGACTAGTCGGTAAACGCTCTTGTGCTGGCGATCTAACCATGACCATGTGCTTAAACAATTTACACTTTTTTCAGGCCGATATACTTTAAACATTGTCGTGTTACTTTTGTGAAAATAATCCCAGATTGCTAATAGGGGTACCAAATTACTTGGGGTGTATCACTTTACAAATAAGACAAAACAACAATTTGCTTTTGGGTTGGTACACCCCCAAGCAAATTAGCACCCCCATTAACAGCCGTGAAATAATCAAGTACGAAAATATGCTTCAAAAGAAAAAAGTATGAAGATAAAAATGCATCTTCCCAATTGTTCAATCAGTTTGAGCATGACAACTACACTATAAATAGCACAATATTTTACGAGAGCAGAACACATCCATCAAAACAGAATAATATACGTAGATACGGCCTAATAAGATAACCTTTGCAAGGAAAAATGAGGTATGAGCTTATGAACGAATTCGACGTGAATGCATCAGCAGACGATGTATGGGAAGTTTATAGCTCTCCTAATCTTCCTAAACTGATCGTCGATTTACTTCCAGGTGTGTTTGAGAAGTGCAACAGATTGAAGGAGGATACTTAGACATGGGGGTAACATTCTATATGGATAGCTTCCATATCATTGAGAAAGTTGGTTGTGATTCATGCACTATCAAATCGACTACAAAATATGAAATCAACGACGATGAACTTGCGAAGAAAGTTTCTCCTCTTATCAGTGTAGATTCCCTTGTTAATATGGCTAGAGGCATCTCCAAATATGTTCTTAAGAATCAGAGCCATAAACATCAGCCTAAGAAAGAAGTGCATGAACATGGGCATCCCAGTGCCGATGAGGGCAAACATGTACATCCAGGGTCAGAATGAAGTTGTTCCTATCAGGTGATGTAAACCTGCAGCTTGGGGATATTATGGCGCCAATATAAATCTTTCATTATTGCAAGGCTATTTGCAGTTGTATTATGTATGAAGTAAAAATAAATAATAAAATGAACGAGTGAAAGTTTGATTCTCATTAAAATTTCTTCAAATTAATAGCAAACCAAAGTTATTTAGCAAAACAACAGCCATAGATTGATAGGCCTACCTTTGATTATTGTATCAAATCCATGCCGAGTCAGCGGCAAACAAACAACAAACAAACAAGGTCTTGTTATTCCGATTTACTTCCTTGAATTATTAAATTTTTTGATTTCTTTTCCAAAAACTGAACACATTCGTATCATGGTAGTTTTTTTTTTTTTTTTTGTGAAGCCATATCATGGTAGTTATTTAGAGTAAAAAAAGAAAACCTAATAATAAGAAAAAAAAATCTTAATAGTATAAAAACCTGGCATTTGGGGGCGACCTAAAAGGAATTAGGGGCGACGTTTTTATTCTCAACCTATACACTACGTTAAGGGATGTCCAAAAACGCGGAGAATACGTTAATGCCCTTACATAATCGGAAGCTACACTGTACCAGATTGTAAATAGCTAATCGGAAGGTTATTAATTAGATTACACTACCGATTTAGTTCGTTTATGATCTTCGAATTCGATTACCATCTAAGGCCTCAAATACCATTAAGATACGGTTCCATATCTGCTCTTCGGATTCCGATTTGTGGAGCTTGTGAACTTGATCATGAGCAGTTACCACAACCCACGCTCTATAAATAGCACAATCTTCTTCTTCGGCAAAAGTAATATCCATGTTTTTTGTTATGAAAATTAAAACTGAAGAGAGGAAAGAGTTTAGTGCAATTGGGGTGATAGATATGAGTTTCTTTATATAGGTTTAGGGTCCAAGGGCTCTTTTTGTTTTTCCCAAAAACTCCAACGGCTAATTTGACGAAAGTTGAATGTGGAGAAACCAATAATCGGTAGGTATTGTATTTAGCATATCTACCGATTATGGTAGCTTTCAAAATTTGAATTTGGGGCAACTTATAATCGGTAGGTGTTGTAATATATTTAACTCTCGATTAACGCTGCATCCAAAACACGAACCAAGTGGTTATGGCTGGTTGTGTACACTCAAAACCTATGGAATATGGAAAGGGTTCGATCCGTGGCTCCTTATAATCGATAAGTTGTTAAGTTGTATTCCCTTCCGATCGTAGCAGGTTTAAAAATTCAATACATGAAGGATTTTAGAAAAAACTCATTTTGGGGCAACTTATAATCGGTAGGTTTTGTAATATATTTAACTCTCGATTAACGCTGCGTCCAAAACACGAACCAAGTGGTTATGGCTGGCTGTGTACACTCAAAACCTATGGAATATGGCAAGGGTTCGATCTGGGACTCCTTATAATCGGTAGGTTGTTAAGTTGTATTCCCTTCCGATTATACCAGGTTTCAAAATTCAATACATGAAGGATTTTAGAAAAAAACTCATTTTTGGGCAACTTATAATCGGTAGTCATATATGTTGGATAACCTACCGATTATAAAAGGTATTATTAGCCGAAATATCTACACTATAATCGGTAGGTACAGTTCCAATTTAACCTACCGATTCACCTCTAACCTACCGATTGTGGTGTATGCTCCCGATTATATAAGGGCGTATTGGCCATTTCGAACAATCAGAGATAAGAGGTAGCTTAGAATTACGTTTAGGTGACCTTTTTTATCTTTTAGTGTCACCCCTAATTCCTTTTGGGTCGCCCCTAAAAATGCCAGGTATAAAAAATCTCCCACTGGTATTTTATTTAGAGCGTCGTGAACAAGAAAGAAATCACATAAAAGAACTAATAAGGAAAGGTCCGAAAGGATATATAACCATTAATATCATGACTGCCAGAAGGTTATTTGATTAGAAGAAAATATCCATTTAGGGAATACAAATATATCCTATGTCAATTTGACTGTCCTTAATTGGATATTTTCCGATTAATCATCCATGATATCTTTGTTGAGATCTCCGACTCAATTTCATCGATCAATTTGTGCAAGAAATAATCCATGAAAAACTTGATCGACTGACTCAAAGTAATAGAAATACGTCTTTACTGTTTTGTTGTTTACCTTAATAGCTTAAACTTGAAACACTCTCCCTTCAGCTGAGAAAATATTCACACATCTATCATCGTATTCAGTCCTACAACAAAAATAACCAAAATATTAAAATCTAAAAAGTACTCAGGAAGATCTCAGAATCTGTTCACTTTCTAGTTTCTAAGTTAAGTTACTGACAACCGACCATAGAGACAAAGACGAGTGTACGGTGTACCAGTGCAATACTTAATCACATCATATTTTGCTGCTTCCAGTTGAGCCCTCAAGGCATGAATCCCCTGAGAAAATAATATTCAATCAATGCCAATAATCTCACTTTGCAAACCCAACCGTAAATAAATGCACTCATAAAGTTATCCAGTCAAGCTTGTTTCTTAGATTGGATGTTTCTGCATTTTCATTCGCCAACTCATCCTGTATTCCTCTGATGCATTGTTGCATAATAATAAGGTTAAATAGGCAGACAGATAACCAACATACCAACCATAAGATAGATATTAAAATGAACTCTACTGAAATCAATCATGATATTTGAGTACAGTACTTGCATGCAGATATCATAAAAGGTTTATTTGGTTACTAACATAGAAGTAGTACTATTCATATGGGGTATCTAATGTAAAGATGAACGATATAAAATCACCTTGGATATGGGTGCAGTCCAACCCATCTCTGAGGTCCAACCCAAGGATGGGCGTAACTCTTTTCCATTGACGTCATAAGATCCTCCTTCACTGTTGGGAGATCTCGGGAATGAAGCTTAAATTAAAACCAAAAAGATAAAAAGATTAATTCAGTCTTAAAATTGGAAAATCTTCAATTCCAAATGAACATAGTCGAATCTTTTATTTTATATATGCAAGACATGTAGATGTACAGTGTTAAGGGTGCATAAGCTAAAAGAGAAGCATCTCAAGACGTACTACAAGGTAATATGAGGTCTAACCAAAAGCCAAGTTTCTGTACTTCATATTTCCACTTAACTAAAAGAAAATTCAGCAAAATCAGCTCAATTTAATGTAGTACTGCACGAAAATTCAGGACAAGGTAATGCACATTATTTATACTATATCACAACACATAGTCAAGCATATAGATGCTACACAAACTTGAACAAGACATGTCGGCTTGGCATCATCATCAACATTATGAATTCCTTTCTCTACCTATATCACAACCGAGTCATTGACCTTCAAACCAACAAGCATATCAGCAACGACATGAAACAAATGTGTAGAAACTAACACAGTATAGGGAACAATGTGTCAACAGGTAATTTACATCACAAAAGAAAGCAAAAAGACATGGATCAGAGTTAGAAAATATTATTACTGCCTCTTAACTTGTCCCAATCAACAAGTCCGACTCTGATTTGGAGGATGGGTATGAAGGTTTTGATACACTAACTGCACGCACAATAGGAAAATCCAGGGGGTAAATACTTGATAATTGCATGCCTTGTTAGAAATACAAGAAGTTTTGTTGTTAAAGCATTAAGTAGGACAAATGATTCAAATTACAACAACACTAATTGATGAGGTGAAACAAGATTACAACACATGACAAACAGAAGATCAATGTAGCACATATAATAAAAGTAAACAACAGTAAGTTTCTTACCCTTTGCGCAGGTATTCTTTAGCCATCATTAGCTTCTCCCTGACGATCAATCAAAAACTCATTAATCTATATATATCAAACCGATACAACACAATATCCCACGTCCAAGAAACATCACGAATACCATCTAACAAGTACTACCATTGCAATACATGAAAAAATCAGGCTGTACAATTTCAACCACTCTTGATTTTCATATACTGCAACTGTCCTCACCACTCACAACCACCACCCAAGCATCCACTGCAAGTGGCGGAACCAGGATTCAAGACTAGGGGGGGTTGGAAAAAAATATTGCTCACCAGCAAAGAGAAAAGATTACCTCTTAAAAGAACATCGGAAAGTCCTAATAGCAAAACTGTACATCATGTTCTTTTTCGGGCACTCTTATTCTCTTTAACGACGACTGCTGTTTCCAACAAATATGGGGCAGCGATTCCTTAATGCACTTCTTTGATGGATACCTATAAAGCAGTAAAATTAGATTACTCCAACACTATTGCAAACGAACCATAATTAGTAGTTGTCCCAATATTTAAGTATTTCAGTGAGATTCTTAGATCAAATTGCACACATGTTATACATATTCGTCTCATTCAAAAGTACAAAAGAATTGCTATCTGCTAGCCTAATACAGTGAGCAGAGTTCGAGAAAAACAGTACTCATATAGCTCCCCAAATTGTGGCTGATTATCAACTTCACATTCATTTTATAAAGCTACAGGAAACAATTACCAGTATTATGATTTCCACTAAAGCATTCCTTGTATTCTCTACCAATTATTGGTCGAGCAAGAACCCCCACCCTTGCAACTGCCCTCTCGTGGGCATTTCCACAAACAACTAAAGTGCATGATCCTAATTTACACAGAACTGGCAAAGACTAAACACTTCGACAATGCAGGGGAAGTCTTGCTGTGCTTCCGCCCCTGTCCACTGCCAACAGCCAACCCCACATAGACGTAACCATAAGATCAAATAAAAACATACCCAGAAGTCCAAAACTAAACTTGAAATTAAACTCTAGAATGCCTAAAATCATGATCAAAAATGAAGAATCAAAAATAGGTTTGATTAGTTTAGTTATTACCATCAGCTCTTCTCTTCACAGTGACCCTGAAACCAAAAATCCCTGAAATTAAAATCCCGCAGTTGAATTGAAAGAGCGATAAAAGAAAAACTAAGAAGAGATTGAGTAAAAATCCACCCTTTTCGTTGTAGAGATGGAGAATAACCTTAATAGTGAATCCTGGAATCAAAAGCCCAAAAATCAATAAAACCCCTAATCATGCAATTGTACCAAAACAATGATACTTTGTTCCATCATTGAGTAACGAAAATATACTTTGTTCTATGAAGAACAAATAGATCTGGGGTTTCGAAACGAATACCTTTTCAGCAGCACCCAAACTGAAACATAAATCAGAAATCTATGTTTCCTTGATAGAAGAAGAAAAAAAAGAAGCCTTTCTTTCTTCTATGAATGAATGAATTGAAGAACATTTGTATGGTTACTATATAACTTTGAAATTAAAACCGCCTTGATAGGTGGGGACAGAGGGACAGGTACTAATCCGGCACCAGAGGATCTGCTGCCTCGTGATTTACTCCCTTCAATTTATCTTTTGATTTCTGGAAGTTATTTAGAGTAAAAAAAAAAATTACTAATAATAAATAAAAAATCTTCCACTGGTATTTTATTTAGAGCGTTATGAATAAGAAAAAAATCAGAGGAAAGAACTAATAAGGAAAGGATATATAAATTGGTAAAATTGCCAGAAGGTTATTTGATTAGAAGAAGATATATATCGTATATCCATTTAGGGAATATATACTATATATGTCGATTTGACTATCCTTGATTGGATATTTTCCAATTACTCATCATAATATCTTTATTGAGATCTCCAACTCTTAAATAGTGGTCATACCAATTTTACCTCTTTAATACCTTATTAATTTAGCCTTAAATATAGCAAATTTGGTTTATAGATGTAGATAAATATCGACCTAGAAGATTGTCACAGTTTTTCTACAGAGAGGGGAAAAATAAAAGACCATATTTGACAAAAGTTCAAACAAAAAGATGAATCCATCATTCTCATTACCCTCCTTCTTCATTGTTTTTCTTGTTCTCAACTTTCATAATGTAAATGGTGATTTAATTAAGGATGTATGCAAGAATGCTTCCAAAAACACGCCTCCAGTCAAAGAGTTCAAAGTTGAATATGATTTCTGTGTCGCATCTCTGATGGCAAACCCTAAGAGTAAAGATGCTGATCTTCGGGGACTCGGAGTAATATCAATGCAGACATGTCTACAAAATGCAACTTCTGTTCATTCTTATATCGGTCAACTCTTGAAAGACCGAAAAACACAACCGATTCCAAAGTCATCCGTAAACAGTTGTTTTAATAGATATCGGGATGCTATTCGTTCTGTTCAAAAAGCTACTTCAAGTTTTAAAACTAAGGATTTCAGTAGTGCAAATATACAAATGAGTGCTGCCATGGAGGCTTCAATTATGTGTGAATATGAGTTCGAGGAAGTTCTTCTTGGTCTCGCTTTGCCTTCTCCATTGACCAAACAAAATGGCGATTTCTTCCAGCTGACTGGAATTTCTCTTGCCATTACTAATATGATAAAATAATCTATTTATTTCATGCACTTGATATGGTGTATTGCGTATTGAGTTTATTTTAAATAAAGGAAAAGTTTTGATTTTTTTAATATAATATTTGAATTTGTTCTCTTGGGAGCTCTTATATTTTAAGTGTGAAAATGTTAAAAAACTGGAAATGTGTTAAAGCGTGTTAAAATATGCTATGAATTAGTGCGGTGAATTACTGGCGATCACGAATAATCCGCGAATTATCGAGGAATCCATATAATACCCGTAATCGTAGGGAGGTAGAAAAGAACTCCGACCCCTCCTCTATAGCCGTCTTAAGCCATAAAGAAGATCTCGTTTACAACTAGGAAGATAAAATTTATTTTTGCATTCTCGATTTATTAATCACCCAAATAGTTTGGCAAATTCATTCTCTTCCATGCCTGGTGATTTTGACCATCATTGTCTTTAATCTCCGATAAAGATCTCCCATGAACGCTATATTCAATCAAAGTTGTTCTGCATATTTTGGTGCTAAAATGATAAATTTGATAAAACTATAATATAATATATTTCAAAAGTTCCCTTATATTAATAGGTCCCAATTATTATATAATATAAAATAATAATTTCATTAGAAAATATAATAAAAATTGCCCAACTTGTTGCTCGGTTACCAACTAAAAACTCCTTTGTGTAAATTTCCAAAATATAATAAAATTGACTTAAAGAAAAAATATACTTATATCCATGAACGCAGCTGAGAGAAATATTAGCTTTCATCGATTAAGTAATTTCTCTTTAAAATAATAGGATTTGGGTGGTCCGAAGCCTATTATTTTATAGATGTTTTACTGTATTTGAAAAATATTAAATTCATATTTCATTTTGTTTGTTGTTAGTACCTAAAATGCACTGGAGAAGAGTATAATTTAACATGGGATCAGGATGCTTACAACTATGATTATGGGCTTAGTGATTTATGGGATGGGCCGGTATATATATGAACTACTGAAATGGGTAGTGATTCTTCGTGGCTCCAACAAAACAGATACTTAAAGGCTCAAATACCGGTCATACCAAGATTACAAAGTCATCAATAACCTAAAAATCCCACGCCACCTCTCGCTTCACGTCGAGAGTTGCGGTAACCTCCCCTCCTATTGGCCGGTGAACAAAACCATCGCTTCTGATTGGCCGAAAAGCAACTTATACCCCCTACATTTCGTGGTCGTTAATTTTTAATAAAATTGGCTCGATCTAATGTTCCATATTGATCGATATGGTTGGGATTTTTTTACCCCACGTTTACATGATTTTAATAAAATCCAGATCTTCAAAATTAACTGCAAACAAGATGCTATATATAGAAAAATCTAAGAAAACCTTTTGGAGAAAAACAATTTTTTTTTTGAAAAATCCGAAGATTTCCAAATAAATAATATTGGATATTTTTTCCTTAATTATAGTTTATTCTTTCGGTATATTTTTTCTCTTATCTTTTTTTTCCTTGATAAACATTTAATATTATAGGAAATATAAGATTTTTTTATATATAACATTAAAATCAAGATACTTTTGATCTTTCAAAAAAAAAAAAAAAAACTTTTTGATTTTTTCTCTAACTCATAGTATA
Organism: Papaver somniferum; assembly: GCF_003573695.1. NCBI lineage: Eukaryota > Viridiplantae > Streptophyta > Magnoliopsida > Ranunculales > Papaveraceae > Papaver > Papaver somniferum. The sequence goes on along the minus strand of NC_039363.1, from coordinate 168,701,434 downwards.
TTTTCGGAAGCAAATGTAGGTGCTGCTATATTTCGCCAAATCTGACGGTCCTTTCGTGGCAACTTATGCAAAATTTGGCAATGGAAATAAATGAAATTTTGGCATGTATATTTACTTTCTGGAATAGGCTAAATTTCCTAAATCAAAAGTGTGTATACACCTGAAATGCGAACTTACCTAACTTTTTTCACTCAAACCTTTTAATATAATTTTTGATTTTGTTTACAGATCATCTTTGTTGGTTCTCTGAAATTCTTACCGACAAAGGAGAAACCTAACCCCTAATGTTTTCTTCTTCTCTATATTTCTGCAGTTTCGGTGCTTTATTTGTACTGATCATTTGTTATGTTAGTTTCAGTGCTTTTTTTGTTGAGAAGAACTTATATGTCTCCACTTCGATATATTACTGTGGAGGTGTTTTCAGTGGCAATGATCACGATACAGGCTAAGTCTCTAAAATTTTCTTAGTTGAGAATGTCATGGTAATTGGGTGATTCAGATTTTTTTTTTTTTTTTTTTGGTAACTCGATGAAATCAGGATTTATGTATAGCGTGCACTCAACCTCACCAAATCGTTGTTGATTTACTGGCTCAAAGGGTAGAGGAAAAAAGTAATGGGTATACATAATAGTTCTATCAGTTGTTACCAGTCTTGCTCATCTAGGTAGAAATTCGACTTCAACTTCAAGGTAATAGTTCTATCACTGATTACTGCAACATTACATGAATGATGAGAAACTGACTTGGGTTTCATGCATCATTGTAGATGAGGCTCATGAAAGAAGCTTGAACAAAAGCTTGAACACTAATTTGTTGTTGGAGTTAATTGAAGAAGGCTTATTGCTTAACAAGGCTGATAAGTTGAATTTTTTTATAATATTTGCAGCAGATGATGCGGAAAAGCTTTCTTCCTACTTCTTTATTGTAATAAATTTTTTGTGGTTGGAAAAAAAACTCATGTTGAAATCAAATATGTTCCCAGTGATCAAGTTATATTCAGCTGATTTCACCTGAAGCCATTTGCTCATATTGCTATTTGGTTGAACTAGAATTTCCAAAGAACGTATCTTTGTACTCAATGTAAGTTAGTCTACATTCTAGAACTGCAAACTTTGGTATATCTGTTTTATTGCCGCATTTTTTTTTAGCATCTCCTCTAAACTATCCATTGCGAACTTCATTGGTTGTTGCTCCATTCGGAATATAAGACACTAGAAAGCAATTCCATTAAGAACATAAGGTTTGTGGTAGTTCAGCATCTCCATTAATTACTTGCTTTCTACTAAGGGGGAAACTAATTGTAACAAAACGACGTTAGTGTTTGCATGCCTTCTCTTTATTGCTTCTCTAAGTATTCTCGATAGGAAATATGAATACTAACTGAAATGTAGCTGGAAAAACATGCGCAAACAACTGCTTTTCTAATGCATGTTGCATAATCTATATAAGTTGAAATGACGGACCATTTATCTCTCTGTTAGCAAGTATGGAAGTCGTCATTCTATTACTTTTGCGTGTGACCGTGGTCCAATATTTATTCTACTCTAAGATTTAATTATTATTACAATTTTGAATTGTTGTTTAATAGATATCAGGTAGATACAATGGGTCGTCCTGATTTTAGGATCTTGACATCTTCTATTATGGGTATGGGTATGTGGCAATGATAACAGATTGAATATACGTTGGCATTTAAGTTAATCAAACTTTAATTATCAGTAAAATTTATAATTCAAAGGCTGCAGCTTATCAAGCTGTGGAAGCTTACATGTGTTGTAACTTTGTTTGCAACTCCCACAAGTATATATTGTACGTTTTGATATATGCAGTAAAATGTCAACTGATTTGTCTTTACATATAGATTTAGTTTGTGCTTTTCCAAACGTACAAAAATGTTGTAGAACTGTTTTCTGATATGTGCAGTACTTATAGATAAATTCATGCAAATAATAAAGAATTATGTTTCTTCGACAACCTTATAGGTTCCATATTTTTATCGCCTAAAATTTAATTTTCTTCTCAATCACTTACAGTAATTGGTTTTGTGAACTGGGTGTTTCTATTTTTCTTTTCTACTCCAATAATGCATGTAATAAATTTAATGTCTTCAAGTGGATCTATTTTCTTAAGGGATCTAAGAAGCCAAAGATCAGTAAGCAGATGATGAGGGTTGGTGCTATTATGGTATCGAATGTTCAAAGGGGTGAAAATGCTCAATGGTCTATTGCTGCTCAAGCCATTGTAGCTGGTACAGATTGGACAAGTGCAGGTAAGCGTTTCGTACAATACACTTTTACACACTCATCAATTCATCATTGATTTAAACCGGATAGAAGAGTCAACTTGATATTTTACTTTTTTTTTGAAGCATATTGATATTTTACTGATAATGCTAGGATCTTAGTCTATTTTTTTTTCTATTCAAATGGATCTCCTGTCGTATGAGTAAATGCATCTTGGGAGCAGTAGACTCTAATATTTTCAGAGCGAATAAAATAGTTATGATTCCCAACCTGATTATCTTTTTTTATAGGTATTGTGTACTTTGTTTTTGACATATTTTTTGTGATTTTTTAGATAATGTTTACTTAATATTTGTAACTTCTCCATGTGATGAGCTAAAGGCCAATTTATACTTTATCTAAACTTTAAATTCACATATTTACATGGTTTACTATATTTTCTATGAAATTCTTAGCATTTTATTTTAGTACGGTGACACCACGCAACTCAAAGGCTTTATGTTGCTTGATAAGTATCATCATAAAAATTTGGCTTTTAATCTTAAAGCTACATTAGATTTTGGTTACTTGAATGGTCTGCTTGAATCTTTTTTTTTCCTGCATCAAGGTATCCAAATCACAAAAACATACGAAACGATAAGTTATGTATATTAAAAGGTTTTATGATGCGTTGTTATAAGAAGTATGCTTCAAAAATTAGTATTCTGGGATTACAGAGAATGCAACCGAGATATGTTGCACTCGCATTGCAGCGTCTGTAACATTTGCTATGTCTGTTTACAAAGCTTCTTATAACATACTCTTGTTTTTTTTTGGTTTTAGCCAAGAAATTTGGATGTCTGTCATGGATCACCGCTGTTGTACTAGGTATGTTGAATTCCACTTGAATCATGAAATAATTTTAGCATTCCTGTTCTTTAGAGTTTCTACGACTTCCTTATAATATTTAAGGTTGTTATCAACGAAGGAAGGCCTTGGCAGAATAGATGGGAACTCTTTGAGTTTGTTCAAAAAATAAGGATTTTGTCTCGCATATTTTTAACGTTAGCACGGAGTAATTTTTATAGAATCTAATAAAAAGGAAAATTTGAATTTCACTAAACAATGGCTACTGCATATTAGTATAGAGGATACAAAGTGCCTGTAATCTAAATGTCATTTTTCTAATATATAGGAACGTTTTGTTTTCTAAGTGTTTTAGCAGGTCAAATCTTTGTTTATGCTGTTTTTTTTTAATTATTTTGCACTTTGTGCAGTGTGATAGATGTATACTGGCAACACCATACATGTGCAATGTTCAGTAATTAAAGAAACCAATTTTTTTCTTGCTATTTTAACTTAAATTGGTCTCATAAAAGTAATCTGTGTTTAGTTTGGCTTGATCCTGATTGACAATTGAATCCAGTTTCTTTTCAACTGCCAATTCAGATAAGCAAATAGTTATTGTTTATTGTAATATGTTTTTTTATTTTTTGGACAAAATGTTACATTCAAGAGATTAAAGATTAAAAATGGGCTTCGGGTACCCTGGATCAGAGTTGAATACCGTAGTTGTGGGTTCGACTCTCGCAGATGGCACCACTATTTTAGTAGGATTAAAACTAAATATTAGCTCAAGTGAAGTACATGCCCAGATTTTCAAAAAGATTGTCATATATCATCTTGGTTATGGTTCATGGCCGATTAGAGTTGCACCGTTAGCAAAGGAACACTAACAAATTAACAATCAAACACAGAATCGTCGCCTTTCCTATTTTTACAATGAACTACTGTAATCATTTAATGAAATGTTCCAAGTTGTAGATAACCAAAGCATATAATATAGATAACCAATCTGTCAATTCACTATCTAGAGATTTTTAGGATTGAAGCTTAATTGAAGCTTAGGCCCAAAAAGAATAATCTAGATTCCAGATAATTTTAAGTTCATACCCACTTTCTTTATTCCTTTTATTTGAAGTGTACTAGCATTATGGGAACTGATGTTAAAAAGTTAAAAATGGTGTAATTTTTTTACAGATATTATCTAGGGATATCCTTAAGGATATCATCAGATATCTTAGGGATCTCCTTGACCTAGATGTTTTTCCGAGATCTGTGACAAGTCGTACTAATGATAAAGAAACATGTGGCATCATTTTCACAAACACGTGGCAATCTCGGTCAAGGATAAATTGACCATATAACAAAGAAATTGACTTTTCTAACGTTTTTGGATGGAAACCATCCAACAGGCCTATGTTTGTAAATGAAAAAAAAACGGGGGTACATTTTTAAGTCGATTCGCAAGGGCAGACCCAGCGGGGAATACCTGAGAGTGTATCGGTTTTATAATTATTCACCATTCTTTCTGGTTTAGATTTTGTAATCTTGCTTTATAACCAGTTATGCTCTTCCAATTTATTTCTAACTTATAGATTATTTGGTTTGTTGGTTTTATAGACAGTTCATGGTATTTCATTTCAGTGCAGACGATTAGTTGTTTATGGATTTTGATGTTGTCTAATAAAATCTCATATTGGTCATATTTGGTTATTTAGAGTTGTGGATGCGTGTTAATTCTGAATAAGAAAATAAAATCATGGTGACATAAATAAAATAAAATCAGAATAAGAAAAAAATCGTGGTGACCGACTCATGGCGGAATAAAAAAAGTTGTTTGCATATGATTCAATTCGGCGCCTCTTGGGAGCTCTATGGACGAATTCATTGTTCTCTGTGTTATTAGGAACCTAAGGTGCCCACACGTTGATATGTTTTGCGAAAGGTCCGTTCGGGTTTGGGCTACGAGGTTTGCGATATTCAACAGTTCCAAAAATCAAGCACTTGCTTTGAAGTCTTACTGTCGTGGAAACTTTTGTGCCTTCACTGTGATCAACAAAATATAAACCCTGAGTTATTTTTATGTAAAAAACACCTAATCCACCTTGACCATACAAATATCTTTATACAATTACCGTTTATTTTTTGGTAATAAAAAGTTCACCATCTGTGGGAGCAAACACGAAAGGATCGATTTCAACCAACCCACTTATGTATTTTGCCGTTTCGGTGAACACAACACTAAGGATTATTACGTCCCGGTTACGCATACTTACATTTGGTTTTGTACTCAAGTATAAATTCTACCCTTTCATTTGGATCAACGTAATTTCATAATATTTAAAGTAAATGCAAGTTATAGGTACAACATATTATCCTTATAAATTAAGGATAAATTAAATTCAAGATGATATGAAACTTTTTAGTGATATAAAAATACTGTAAATACAAGATTATCGTGCGATTCTAGGTAGAGATGTATTTAGCCAAGATATGATTATTTTAAAATGAATACTTCCCATGGAAGAAGTTGCGACTTTCTGAAAAAGCGAGGGCCTAACAACACCGCCCAGTATTTCGCTTAGCAATCTGTATGGACAAACTCCAATATACTTTTTATGAGAATGAACTAGACAGTCAGACTCAATCAATAAAAAGATATATCAAAGAGTTTATATCTCAATCTCTCGATTTGATCTTTACTCAAGCAAATATAAACTTGCGAGTCTTTATGAAAGAGAGATAACTTGGACGGTACCAAAGACCAATGTCCAAGGATCAATCAACTACAATTAACAACCAAAGGTTGGATTAGAGAAGTTGATGATCTTAACGTACAACCTGTATTATTCTATTATATAAAATATAATGCGGAAAAGAAATAACACAGACACCATAAATTTTGTTAACGAGGAAACCGCAAATGCAGAAAAACCCCGGGACCTAGTCCAGATTGAATACACACTGTATTAAGCCGCTACAGACACTAGCCTACTACAAACTAACTTCGGACTGATCTATAGTTGAACCCCTACAAATCTCCCACTGATACAAGGTACAGTTGTACTCATACGCCTCTGATCCCAGCAGGACACTGATAGGTGTAGAATACACCGTATTTACTATATAGAGTTTATGCTTTCTTTGATATTTTTATTGTGAATTATGTATTTTACGCGTGTTTTTGAGTTATTAGGTACTCTGGAGTCATACGGAGAAAAAGAAGGAGAAATCATTCAATTTGAGCTGAAAGCGCAAAAAGGTCATTTCCTGGGCTAACATTATTAGAGCCGGGTCAAGGTTAAGGGGCGACTCTCTTTTAGGAAATAATTAAAGACATCTCAGCTAAGGATAAGGGGAAACCCATTTAAGTGTTAAAGGCATCTGGTTAGATACTCAAGGCACCTGTGTAAGCTAGCTTGGGATGTTATTGGATGGCCCATATTAGTGCCCAGGTCCAAACCCAATTTGTATAACCTAATAGGGTGTTAGTCGTGGGAGATTTCAATGTATTTCAATAGAGTTGGAAAATCCCCTGTTAGTCGTGGGGTAGTTTGTCAAAATATTTTAAAATCTCTGTTAGTGGTGAGAGATTTCTAGGGAGTTTCTAAAACTACCTCAAAATCCCTTAAACTCCCCTGTTAGTGGTGAGAGATTTGATTAGAATCTCTTAAACTCTCTGTTAGTCGTAAGACACTAGAGTTATAGGGAGTTTACAATTTGGGGGAGTTTGAGGGAGTTTCATAATGTTTTTGTGCTTGGACCAAATCTCTCAAAAAACAAGAGATTTCTGGGGAGTTAGGGTTAAACTCCCCCAAATTGTCTAGACTCTCATACACTCCCTCTAAATCCCTAGGGATTTAGATACATTAAAATCTCTCAAACTCTCCCACGACTAACCCCCTGTAAAATTGAGAGAAGTTTTATTCTCTCAATCATTTCGTCCCTGAATCCAAGAGAGAAAGGAGGCAGCAGCTGCTGCTGGTAATACCAGATCGGGAAATCGAAGAGAAAGATTAATGGCAGAGATGGCGATGACGCTACTGGAGAAAATGGGCTGTTACTATGAATTGATGATGGAACAGATGGATAAATCAGTGGCTAGATGTATTAGGGTTTGAGAAAAGAAAGATGGGAATCGAAGGAAGAAGAAGATACATGTGATACTAATGGTGGTCGCTGCAGTTGAAGAATGAAGTAATGGGTTGGTGGTTGATTCGAGATTCAATTGAAGGAAGATGGGTTTGTGTTGATTGTTGGGAATTGAAGAAATCGGTGTTACTGCTACCAAAAGAGGAAGATGAAACATGGGTTTGTTCTCGAAATCAGATGAAGAAGGTCCTGTGGTTGAGATCCAGAGAAGATGATCGAGATGCACAGATATGAAGAAGAAATGGATGCCGATTCTGAGTTCAACAGAGAGATGGATTTGAATCTGGAGTAGCTAGATGGTGATTTCGGCACCCACAAGTTAGAATCCGAAATTTGCTGCCGTTGAATCTCGATGCTGGTGGAAGAACTGATGGGATTGTAATCGAGAAAAGAAAACTCTGCTGTTGTTATCGAAGAGAGGATTCAAGATGAAGTGATGAGTTGAAGCTCTTGTCGTTGCTCATTCAAGATTGGGTCGTTGGTAAAAAAGGGTTATAGATGAATGTTTACGAGAATGAATGTTTGAATTGAGTAGATGTATGCTAGGTTTGTTACAGGGAATAGAGATTGAAGCTGTATGGCAGTGGTTCCAGTAAAGGGTTTTGAGACTGGCGAATGAAGATGGTGTTGGTTGAGCACTGATGGGAAGTAGTTGTTGTTGGTTCAGAGGAAGAATGGGTTTTGAGAATTGAAGAACTCAATTGATGTTTTTGATTTTCATGGGTATGAGGATGAATTTGAAGACTCAAATAAGATGGGTTTTCTGCCAAGAACAAGGAAGGCCTGAGAAGAACTGATGTTACTGATACTGCAGTGAATGAACTAGATGTATGTTAGGATTCTTAACAGGAAAAGACTCAAAATAATGGCTTGTATTTGGCCAGGAAATACCAGAAAACAAATGGAACTCTGCCAGATTTTCTTACTGGCGAGTTAACTCAGTGATTCGCCTACTCAACTCGATTGACTCAGACCAGTTAGACCAGTTAGCCGAGGTAGACAGCTGACTCAGTGGCTGACTCATTATCTTCCTTGAATTATGGACTAACGAAGACTGTTATCTTGACCGTTAACTTTGACCGGTCGGTGACGAAATATACCATCAGCAGAGTAGAAGATTCCGGTGCCGTTTCTGGCCTATTCCAGTAGCCGGCGGCAGTTCTCAGGTGATCGACGGTGCGAATTCCGGTCAGATTCCGGAGATGACGTCAGCAATCCGACGACCAGTTTTGGACCCAAAATTCCAGAGATGTATTTCTCACACATGGGCTTGGTGGACCACTTGGAGATGGGTTTTGAGAAGACCTAATATTGGAAAGAGTATCCTTTTGGATTGGAAGAAGCATATAAATAGGAAACTCTTTCTCTAAACCTAGATATCTCCATAAGGGATTATCTTCTTCTATACTTTTGTTCTAGGGTTTAGAAACATGAAACTTCTTTTTATTCTTGTGATGAACTCCTATGCCATGAGTACCTAGATTTTATTATTGGTTAAGGAATAAGTTGGATTTCCAAATATGGGTTTTCATTCAATAAATTAGTTTTGTCTCACAATTATCGATTATGATTCACTAGAAATATCGCATGTATGATTGATTGTTAGTTTCGTCAAGTTGCAAATTGGTAGAACTCGTAATCATATCTATTGCTAGTTTAGGGTTTATTATACGTAAACGTGACACACCTTGAATACAAGTAGCACAATTGTGATTATTGCTTGTAGTGATACATCCTAGAAGTCACATGTGAGTCATAACCTTTGTTAAAACGGATTAGTGCTTTTACACGTTCGTTTGCATTGATTAGTCTTATTTCATAGAACTTAGTGCTCTTAGGGAGTTCAACTTAATTGTGCTTTTACACTTTAGGTTGCTTTCTAGGAAGAATTCACTGTCGCATCTTTTAATGTGTTTGTTGATGACAAGAGGAAATTAGCGGGATATTCTTGTGGTCAAGATATCCTAGGACTTTTGATAAAAGTTGAGATTAAAATGAATTCTAGTTATTGTTGAAAAGCATGTTTGTGGATAAAAACGATATCCTTGACCAATCCTTTCACATATTTGAATTGTGTGCTTTATTTCTTTGTTTTGCTTTTATTTTATTTTAGTATATAAAAATCAGAAAATCCCCCTGGATTTACATAAGAAACCGAAACATATTGACAACCTAGTCCTCTATGTGGGAACGAAATCTTTCTTATCACGTACTATATTTATATCTAGTTGAGTGAGAAAGTGAATTTATTTTTGACGCATACGACAGCGATCAGACACTGCATACTTGATTCCCTTAGATGATCCCACCCACAACTAAGAGTTGTTGAAACCCAAAATCACAGACTTGATAATAAACGAATCTGTCTCACACAGAAAAGTCTATCAAAAGGATAAATCTGTCTCCCGCAGATAAACCCTAGGTTTTGTTCCGTCTTTAGATATAAAATCAAGGTAACAAGAACCAATTGATAATTCGGTCTTATATCCCCGAAGAACAGCCTAGATTAATCAATCGCCTCTCTGCAATCCTTCCTGACTACACAAGCGGATTGTCGAGGAATCACAAACAGTGAGACGAAGATGTTTGTGACTTATTTATCTTGCCTATCGGATAACTCTCACGATCTCAAGCCAATCACATATTGTGCTTGTATGATAGAAGATGCAAGATCAGATCACACGACTATGATAAAAGTAGTATCGGTCTGGCTTCACAATCCCAATGAAGTCTTTAAGTCGTTAACCCGATTTTAGAGAAGAAAATCAAGGGTTAATGGATATCGACTCTAGCGAGCGCACTAGTAGCACACAGACATGTGGGGATTAAGTTTTGCTCTAGCTAGATGTCTCATATATATATCCTTTCAATTCAGGGTTTTTCCTTAGGCACAAAGCAAACTCTATCCACCTTTAGATGAAAACCTGATTTAGATACAAGCCAATATCTCTCAACCGTTAGATCGGAAGACATAGCTTGTCACACACACTTGGGTACACGTTTACTGGGTTTGAGAAAACCAAGCCCAGACGAGTACACGTATGTTGGTTCAACATGATAACCCAAAAGGTCAACCATATGAGCATCTCATATTAATCATGTTTTTCTTCACCATAACTAGTCCAATTGACTCAAATAAACTAGTTAAGAGTTGTTAAATTGCTATGAGATCTTATGTAACTACACAAGACACAATTGAAACAAAGATGATTCGATTCGATTAGAATCGACTCATGAACATTATAGCCACGGTTTGCATAAAGCATTCCTTAATAATTAATGTTTCATGTTCAGAGCACACCTTTAGATCATAACCTCTTAAGTTCAAAAACACGTTCGCGGACTTAAGTTAATCATTTGAGTTTTCCAAACTCAGCTTAAATTCTCGGGTCGAGAACTTCCGCCAGTTCGCGGACTGGGTTCGCGGACTGAGTTCGCAGACTTAGCACACAAACGAGTTTTGGAAATCCCAGCAGAAATTCTCGGTCGAGAACTTCCGTCAGTTCGCGGATTGAGTCTGCGGACTGGGTTCGCGGACTTGGCAAGCCAATTCCACAATCCTACCGATTTATCTTGGTCAACAAAGTTCGAAAACTTCGATTCAAGGAATACATGGTTATATAAGCTAAACTCTCATTTCAATCATTGAAACATTCTCAGAGGGCGATATTCAGTCGTGAAGAACAACAGACCTTTCTCGTCAGAGCAATTTCCAAAGTGATTGAAACTTTCATGACTTTCGTCACTAGGTGAAGATAAACTTGATCAAAGCGAAACGCTTTACCAACACATGATTTCGAGTAAAAGATAAGCAATGAATACTCAGCTCGAAATATCAAGTGTATATGATCTAGTCTATATAGCATACGACTTTTGTCTCATTAGAAGTAGGAGAAGAATAGATAGACTTTTGAGTGATAAATAAGTTCAAGTCTTCACATACCTTTTTGTTGATGAAGTTCCACGGTTCCATGGTGTAGATCTTCGTCGTTGTCGCTAAATCACCATGAACTCCTTGAGCTCAACTACACTTTTCTTATCCTAGTCCGAGACTTAGCTAATAGGCTAAAAATCAAGACTTTATAGTTTTGATCACTAACATTGACAAACATGCTTGATATAGCAACGCATGCGAGGTTGACCGAGCTATGCTCTAACAATATCCTTCTTTGTCAATTTTGGTGACAAAACTATTAATACATATGGAATACAAAAAAGATAAACTTTAGTGGCTCCTATTCCATAGTCCAATCTTCAACGTTCCTTGAAATCTTCGTCCTTCCAAGTACTCCAATGATCCCAAAGGTTGTAAGTTTAGTATCACCGTTGTTGAAGATCCGTAGCTATAACAATGAGAGAAATCGAGATTCTCGATCATTATTATACAGTGTCATAGTATTATTATGAACATCAAAGTCCAATTGCATCACGACTTTAACAATAATACTATGGTGATATGTATCGCTCCCCCTTAGTCAATACTCCATCTCGATCATGGAAACCACTTCCCCTTACACAATGATCCGAAAACCATATGTATTTGTAGTGTGACCTACAATATTTCTCGCCCTTTTTGTCAATAAAATTGGCAAAGGTACAAGAACGAGTTCATAATGAAATTTCCACAAGAGACATTTCATGACCAAAAGAAAGACAACAAATCATCTTAATTTAGATGCAATCTTATAGCCGAAGCTAACAACATTCATCAAGGATTTTTAAGACGCAAGATAACCCCTATAAAATTCCACAACTGCACTCCCCGCAAGATATTACCATTAAACACAAGTTCAAAAGAACTCTCCCCCATTCGATGTCATTCCCAAAGGAACAACAAGAGCGACCTTAATTTCAAAATAAAAGAAGGATTTTTATTTGGACACTAAAAACCATGTGAATGATTTTTTATATCCAAAACTCAACCAAAATACTCACAAGTAAACCCATGAATATTCTAGTTGGAATACGCAATTAAATCAAAACCACAAAAGTGATCAATTTAATTGAAAGTGCTCAACATAAGGAGACTCACGGAGCAACAGGCTACGACTAAGTTAATCATATGGAGGCGACTAACTTAACCGTTCAAGTATTCAACATAAGGAAAACCTTACGGAATACGTGACTACATTAACCAATAGAACATGATAGTGTAGTCGTTCATATACTCAACACAAGAACTTGTGGAATATATGAAAACTCAACTAGATTAATTACAATAGACCCTATAATTAATCTAATTGAAAAGCAAACAACCAAACTAATCACTAAAGTAATCAATTTAATTATTTTGGGCTCAACATAAAAGAGATTACGGAACCCCGACTAAGATTATCATGGAACATGACCATCTTAACCGTGCATGTACTCAACATAAGAAGGAAAACTTATGGAGTACAAACTAAATAACCAAGGATGATTAATTTAGTTCATAATTCTCAACACATAGCATCTTACGGAACAACCAGCAAAACCAAGGTTAATCGACTTAGTTGTAAGGTGCTCAACATAAGACACACAATGGAGCCATCACGGTAAAACATAGCAAGATGGATCAATGAAGATCAATACCGTGGTTAACACACAAGGATCTATTCTATCTTTGCATCATTGTATGCATAACAACGTAATAGACTTTATCCTTGTCACACAAAAGATTTAATCCTATTTTCCATCAAATACATGATTGCATAGGCATAACTTTTGTATATGTCAAAAGTCCATCCGTCCTTTCATCAATACTAATTCATGAACGACTTTACTTTTGAAAAAATACGGGACTTTCAAGTTCACGGACGCAAACAATACATATCCTATAAAAATATTGCAATATATCAAACCGTTAAAATACTGCAATAACATCATCCTCCAAATATTTTTAGAATTTAATATCCAATAAACCTAAAAAATAATATAAGAAGATGAAAACAAAAAATAGCTATGTGTAGTCACAATCATCGCTATCCAAAGCACTAGTTATTCTTCTAACTAATCCAAAAAGAAGACATCCTAGGCGACAATGCCTTTGAGAAATTCAACATCATTCCCGAACTCCTTGTTGTCAACAACCATTGGAACATACGGTTCACGAAGATAGGAGTTTATATCAACGAACTGTCTTGGCTGACTATGTCGTACCAGGGCTCTCTGAATTTCTAAGGACTTTGACACAAAAGCCTTTATTTCACGAATCTCCTTTATTACTTCCTTTAACTCATCAATAACATCGGAAAACTTCTGAGAGTTAGAAGACACTGCCTTTGGCTTTCTTGTATTCCTCCTTTTTCTTTTTCGGGACGGAGTTACATGAGATTTTTCTCTTTCCATGATTGATGGCTTAACAATCATGTTGACATCACTTATCTCCATAGACATGCTTTGAGAACAGTTATAACCAACTGATTTTTGTGGATGGAATTCACAATCTCATCAGGTCTAGAGATAAAAAGGATATCAATAAGGAAAAAGGAATGTAGGGTTCGAAACCTATAAACAGGTTCGTGGTCGTTTAACTCTAAACCCTATAAAGAGTAGAATTGTCGATAATAACCCTTTCTTTTATTTGATACAAAAAAACAACTCTAAAGAAAAACTTTTCTACAAGCCTGCACGTTTGCGATCTTGGCTCTTTTCGATCAGGCACATGAGACAAGATTTGCACAACAACACAATTAATTTGTGTTGTGGTGAACAATAATTTGTCCACCACTTTCCTCAAGAGAGGAATCTGTGGCTCTGTCTATCAAAACGATTTGACCATATTTTTTTCAAATGGTCTAATTCTATCCCTGAAAACCAATTTCTTCGATGAAGATAAGATCCTACATACCTTGGCCGTCTTCTGAGCGAGTTCCAATTCTTTCTAATCGGTCTGCTCTTCGTTGAAGTTTGTTAGCGTGCCTCATTTGATGCTTGTACTTATAACATCTTGATAGTTCGTGACCCTTCATCGAACAAAACGAGCACGTCAATCTTGGATAATATTCAGGCATCTGTGGTGCGACAGTAGCTAAACACATAGTAGATCCTGAAACATCACGATCATAGTTTCCACAGGATAAATCAATCGAATCTTCCAGCTTGATTGGGTTTCCTTCTTCCCTGAACCCATTGAGGTTGATATATGTATTGCTACAAGTATCAAAATCGATGTTTTCACCAAGAAGCCCTACACTTGATTTCCTATCTTCATCGGAATCATAGGTATCAGACATTTCATCAAGTGCTACAGCTAGACCTTTGTTCCCAGTGTATTTTCTGCGATTAGGGCATTCTTTTGCAAAATGGCCAAACCCCTTACACTTAAAGCACTGAGGCATGTCCTCGTCAGCAGCCTCGTCAGCATCCCTGTTTTTAGGAGGTACGCGACCGTGAGGTTTGTCTGATGACCTAGGTTTGTCTCTTGAAAACCGTTTACTTCTCTTCAACAAAATATCCCTAGACTGTCTTGTGACCAAGGAGACCGACTTGTCAAGGTCTTCATCTAAAAAATCATTCTCAGACTGATCATCCTCCGAGACGTGGACACTTTTACCTTTGGAAAGTAATTTAGTGCTCTTCTGTGCTTTAAAGGAAACATCCTTACCGACTTTGGATGTATGCTCATGATCAAAGATCTTTAGCTTCCCAACCAAGGTGTTTCTGGAGAGATTATTACGGTTATTCCCCTCAACGATGGCATGCTTCTTAGACTCGTATCTGGATGGCAGCGATCTGAGAATTTTCATCACAATGTCCTTTTCAGGAATAGTCTTACCCAATGCAAAAGATACATTAAAAATTTCAGACACTTTGTGATTAAACTCATCAAGTGTATCTACATCTGCCATACGAAGGTTCTCCCAATCGGAATTAAGGTTTTGAAGCCTAGCTTCCTTTTCACTGGAGTTTCCTTCAAATAAGGTTTCTAAGATATCCCAAGCATCTTTATACCTAGTGCAATTAGACACATGGTGTTGAAGACTTGGGGCATGGCATGTATGATAGCATTCAACCCTTCAGAATTCTGCTTTGCAGCAAGAATCTCGGCATCATTATATTCACCAATATTCTTGAGAACAGTTCTGTTTCCGCCTGCAACAATGGGGGCATCATAGCCATTGAGTACATATACCCATGATTGAAAATCACGCGATTGAAGAAAAGCTCGCATAACAATTTTCCACCATAAGTAATTTGAGCCATCGAAGACTGGTAGTACGTTAATAGAGATATTACCTCTGTCCATCGAGTCAGATCGCTACAAACACAGACTGATGAGGTCTTTAACGTGTTTGCCTGCTCTGATACCAATTGAAAAAGCGGGGATCTAACAACACCACCCAATATTTTGCTTAGCAATCTGTATGGACAAACTCCAATATAATTTTTATGAGAATCAACTAGACAATCAGACTCACTCAATAAAAAGATATATCAAAGAGTTTATATCTCAATCTCTCGATTTGATCTTTACTCAAGCAAATAGAAATCTTCCAGTCTTTTTCAAAGAGAGATAACTTGGACGGTACCAAAGACCAATGTCCAAGGATCAATCAACTACAATCAACAACCAAAGGTTGGATTAGAGAATTTGATGAAGTTAACGCACAACCTGTATTAATTCTATTATATAAAATATAATGCGGAGGAAATCGCAAATGCAGAAAACCCCCAGGACCTAGTACAGATTGAATACACACTGTATTAAGCTGCTACAGACACTAGCCTACTGTAAACTAACTTCAGTATGATCTATAGTTGAACCCCTACCAATATCCCACTGATACAAGGTACAGTTGTACTCCTACGCCTCTGATCCCAGCAGGACATTGCGTACTTGATTCCCCTAGCTGATCTCACCCACAACTAAGAGTTGCTGCAACCCAAAATCACAGACTTGATAATAAACAAATCTGTCTCACACAGAAAAGTCTATCAAAAGGATAAATCTGTCTCCCACAGATAAACCTTAGGTTTTGTTTCGTCTTTAGATATAAAATCATGGTAACGGGAACCAATTGATAATCCGGTCTTATATTCCCAAAGAATAGCCTAGATTAATCAATCACCTGTCCACAATCCTTCTTGACTACACAAGCGGATTGTCGAGGAATCACAAACAGTGAGACGAAGATATTTGTGACTTCTTTATCTTGCCTATCGGAGAACTCTCACGATCTCAAGACAATCACATACTGTGCTAGTACGATAGAATATGGAAGATCAGATCACACAACTACGATAAAAGTAGTATCGGTCTGGCTTCACAGTCCCAATGAAGTCTTTAAGTTGTTAACCCCGATTTTAGAGAAGAAAATCAAGGGTTAATGGAGATCGCCTCTAGCGAGCGCACTAGTAGCACACAGACATGTGGGGATTAAGTTTTGCTCTAGCTAGATGTCTCCTATATATATCCTTTCAAATCAGGGTTTTGCCTTAGGTACAAATCAAACTCTATCCACCGTTAGATGAAAACTGATTTAGATTCAATCCAATATCTCTCAACCGTTAGATCGAAAGACATAGCTTGTCACACACACTTGGGTACACGTTTACTAGGTTTGAGAAAACCATGCCCAAACGAGTACACGTATGTTGGTTCAACATGATAACCCAAAAGGTCAACCATATGAGCATCTCATATTAATCATGTTCTTCTTCACCATAACTAGTCCAATTGACTCAAATGAACTAGTTAAGAGTTGTTCAATTGCTATGAGATCTTATGTAATTACACAAGACACAATTTAAACAAAGATGATTCGATTCGATTAGAATCATCTCATGAACATTCGCATTCCTTAATAATTAATGTTTCATGTTCAGAGCACATCTTCAGGTCATAACCTCTTAAGTTCACAAACAAGTTCACGGACTTAAGTTAATCGGTTGAGTTTTCCAAACTCAACAGAAATTCTCGGGTCGAGAACTTCCGCCAGTTCGCGGACTGAGTTCGCGGACTTAGCACATAAACGAGTTTTGGAAATCCCAGCAGAAATTCTCGGTCGAGAACTTCCGTCAGTTCGCGGACTTGGCAAGCCAATTCCACAATCCTACCGATTTATCTAGATCAACAAAGTTCGAAAACTTCGGTTCAAGTAATACATAGTTATATAATATAAACTCTCATTTCAATCATTGAAACATTCTCAGAGGGCAATATTCAGTCGTGACGAAACATACCTTTCTCGTCAGAGTAATTTCCAAAGTGATTGAAACTTTCATGACTTTCGTCACTAGGTGAAGATAAACCTGATCAAAGAGAAACGCTTTACCAACACATGATTTCGAGTAAAAGATAATCAATGAATACTCGGCTCGAAATATCAAATGTGTATGATTTAGTATATATAGCATACGACTTCTGTCTCATAAGAAGTAGGAGAAGAATAGATAGACTTTCGAGTGATTGATAAGTTCAAGTCTTCACATACCTTTTTGTTGATGAAGTTCCACGGTTCCTTTGTGTAGATCTTCGTCATTGTCGTTGAATCACTATGAAGTCCTCGAGCTCAACTACACTTTTCTTATCCTACTCCGAGACTTAGCTAATAGGCTAGAATTCAAGACTTTATAGTTTTGATCACTAACATTGACAAACATGCTTGATATAGCAACGCGTGCGAGGTTGACCGAGCTATGCTCTAACACTTTCTAATGGGTCATTTTATAAATTTTCTAAAGAAGGAGGCATAGAACAAATATTACAGAATTTTGTGTATGAAGCCAAAGGAGCAAAAGATGCAAAACCTTTCTTTATTTATGGAACATTAAGTGTTGTTTGTTAATCATGCTGAGGGAGCACTATGTTTTGCTGTGAAGTGGGCTGCAACAACTGAATCTGGTATTATTTGACTTTGAAACATACTTGAAGCTGGTATTATAGATGTTGTTACCAAGAGCCAATTCAACATAAACGCAGATTCATCATTTTATTAGGGATGTTATTTCTGATTTTTAACATTTTAGATCTTGGAAATGTTATTTGTTCCTAACGAAGAGAATAATGTGGTATATATTCTTTCTAACGTAGGTAGCTAGGACTTGAAAAGTTTTATTTTGGGGAGGGTGTAGGGCGAAGCCCAACCTCACTCAAAGGGAGTGATTATGATCGTACCCGATGTGTTAAACAATTTATATACTTATAATAAGAGGTGTCTACCTGAACTGTGGTGATATACATTTATGAAAATAGTATGTTAAATGAACCCATCAGAACTTCATAAAGAGTGCGGTCTAATGTTAAGATTCGGTGAATATGAAGTTTCAAATTATCAGAGAAGAAGCCAATATAAACATATATGAATCCTGAATAAGAAGAAGAATGCTACATAAGTATATGTGAAATAAATGGCGGTCCTTTTCAAATGATGCAACATAATATGCATAAAATTCAGATCTCCATGTTTAACAAAAAAAAAGCAGATCATTCGCAACATGTTAAAGTTCAGAATTTACAAATATTTGGTATTTCAATCTTCGGTATTGATTTAAAGATGTGGCAATGCATCTGGGCCACGGGTGCGGGGCGAAGCCCCGCCACACCAATAGGCGGTTCCCACTGGACCCGTGCTACGCATCATGGCCTGGTGGGATAGGTACGACTAATCAAGCCTTAAGCACAACCAATGGTCTAAAATTGAAGGCACAAACTAAACTTTCTCTTGATGTTTTTCTCCTGTAAGAAGCTTGATAAAAAACCTTAATCATAATTTAACTTTCGTATTTTGTTTTTTGTACCAAAATCTTAATCTAAAAAAATATTTTACATTTTTAA
This sequence comes from Papaver somniferum, assembly GCF_003573695.1. Taxonomy (NCBI): domain Eukaryota; kingdom Viridiplantae; phylum Streptophyta; class Magnoliopsida; order Ranunculales; family Papaveraceae; genus Papaver; species Papaver somniferum. The sequence goes on along the minus strand of NC_039363.1, from coordinate 168,682,459 downwards.
TAAATTATTTTGATTTTAAGAAACTCATATATTGTATAAACATGTACATGTTTTGCTTTGAGAATCAAATCTGGAACTCCTTAGTTAACGTATGTGTTAACCATTCACGTTAAATCCAATTCAAGAAACAATCCAAGATACTAATTAAGATACTATAAATACTTACCATTTCTATTTAAGTATATACTACTATCAGTAAAAACATTCGCCAAATTTAGGCAATTTAAATATAATATTTTCAAACAAATTGTTCCATGAGTTTTCTTAAATATTTACGTAAATATTAGCTCTGGAAGTACTTTATGCTTATGTATCCCTTAAGTTTTTGAATTAATGAATTAGTGTGATTTAGCCAACATAATAAGGAATGCTGAATCTAAGTTTGTAGAACAATTTGGGTTTATACAAAACTGATGTTGTAGGTTTGCTATATTATTTTACGCCTTTGGTTTTTTTTGTAGTTCTGGTGTCATGGATAGGGATATCAACTGTGCGTATCCATCTTTATTATAATGCACATTATCATTTTATAATTCACGGGTGCCCATAAACTAATTCAATGAAATTAAGTATTTACTTATACTACACGAGTACCCAACTCTCATATCATAATGCACGAGATTAAGAAATTATCGTGGGTAAACATATATTTAACAAAATCGTTCATCCATTTAATGATTTTTGATTTTTCAGCGTTGTTGAACTTACGTCCATTGATTACACAATTTACTCCGTAGATGAACGAGGCATTCATATTTAAGCTATTGATTTCAGAACACAACATAAAAAATTAATCAGATAATTTCAAGGTATTGTAAGTATACGGAATCTTCTGAGAAACTTGAAGCTATGGCTATCCAAGAAAGGAGTATAAAAAAAGCAATTGGAGATATTTAACAAATGGATCCACATACCCCTAAAAGAAAAGGTTTAACAAATAGTGAAAGTCCAAGCTAATCATCTGCTAATTTTATCATTTGAGATCATGTTATTTAGGTTTTGGTTGGTTGTTTATTCGTTAAATTTATTTGATGTCCGATTTATATTTTCCAAACATACGGAACAAACAACGGATGGTTGTTTTAGGGAATCTGATAATATATTATTTGTTCCTTATTTTCTTGCACAAATGCGCTTTTGCAAAGTGTTAGTTAGTGGGAAAAATAATATAGGAAGCCGTAATTTTGCAAATCAAATCCAAGTATAACAAGTTTGCAATGATTTCGTGTGACCGTGATATAAAACTCATGTTTACAATGAAATTAGCATTTTAATTTTGCTTTGTTCTTTCATAGTTGTACTTTGAATAAAAAGATTTACTATGTCTTGCTGTATAATTATAATGGGAATATTTATTTTTTATTATTATGTTACTACTTACATAAATTAGATATTCACCACAATATACCGAGTATCCAAAGTATCGAACTTTTTTACCAATCAGGAATTCTTTTAAATGTTCCAAAGACATTTAGGCTCGCCCCGCCACACACCAGTCGATGGTTCACACAAGCCCCGGTGCGTAGCACGGGTTACATACTGGATGGATTGAAAATAATATATTAATCAAGAATTTTTTTAAATGTTCCAAAGATATTTGGGCTACGGGGCGGGGAGAAGCCCCGCCACACCAATCGACGCCCCGGTGCGTAGCACGGGTTACACACTAGTTAACTTCAAAAAAGAACTCAGCATAGTAAAACAAAAGCAGATAAAATATTTTGTCTTCAGTAATGTCATAAGACATACATAAAGGCTACACTAATATTTTAGTTTTGATATTTCGTCGTTGTGGGGCGAGTTCTTCAAATTTTAATGACTGGTTCGTGGCTTGATATTCTCGATTCAAAAACATCGACGTGTGGATCGACAATTTTATGGGCAAAGTGCTCCTTTTTTTAGGAGCATCTCTTATGGAAGAAGAATATAATCAATTAAATGATCGGAATGTATTTCCGGATATACCATCATCTTTCCCTTATACACAAAGTTATTTTGGATATCTTTGAGGTTTGTCCCTCTTTCTCTTCGTGATCTACTTGTAATTGATGTCCTTATTTGTATTATGGTTTTGATTATCTCTTATTTTAATGTTTTTGTCATTCTTGTAAGCAAAAATGTAATCATTGTTTTGATTTGAATGAATTGAAATATGTTGATTGTCCAAAAAAAAAACAAAAAAACATTGACGCTAGTAGTGGCGTAGGTAGGTTCAATTTTTATATATTAGGTGTTGCTATTCAAAGAGGAGTTGGAGCCCCGCTTGTCGCTAGGTTGCCAACTAAAAGCTTTGTATGATTTTTCTTGTAAACTTTTTATTAAAAAATAAATAATATTTTAGTTTTGAGATTTTTTAATGTTATGAGATTCTTACCTACTAAACATTTTCTTCGAAAGACAACTGCCATTTTGTCCACCCTGCTTTAACCGGGGTGCACATTCCATACTTTTCTAGTAGTGACTTAAAAAACGGAAGTTCCATAGTTAAGACTTTGTGCACCCTGTTTTGATTTGAATTAATTAAGACTCTAATTTATTTTTAAATATTTAATTATCTGTTAGAAATATACATTACAATTTATTCCACGCACTTATCTTCGATCAGATAAATAGTCTTATAATTTACTTAAATACCTAATCCGAAAAACTTATCAGGATTTCTTTACAGAAAAAATGGGAAAAGTTGTTAGAGAAAGAAGAAAGTAAAATTTAACAAAGATATTTGGAATTGATATGTTCCGTTAAGAACTAATTCCTAAAGAAAAAAGTGAAATTTCAGAAGGGTTAGATTTACTCACCCGTTTCTGGTTCGAAAACATTGATAATAATTGATCATGGATCTCTGAAAATTGATTAGAACGGGGTACTCAAATTAATGATGAAACGTGGGTTCAATTTTGGAGTCCTATATAACAATAAGACTGAAATCATGGATAGCTCAAAACACTTGCGTTTGGATTGTTCCTTTCTTATAAGGTACTTAATGGGGAGAACTAATCTTCCTTTTTCTTTTTTTTTTCTTTTTTTTTTCCTGCTCAATGAACTAAATCTTTCCATCAGTACCAAAAGCATTATTAATAAACGCACACCCAGCGACAAAAAAAACTAAATATTATAAACTAAATACGACTGATTTTAAAGAGGAAAATTGGTATTGTCGTAGTTAGTGTAACTTTGTAATATTTATCTTCATTGAAGAAACCTGGAGAGAGAGAAGATGGAAGAATAAAAGAAAGAGAGAATATAGCTTCAAAACTTATTCTTAGAGAGAATAAATTAAAAGAAAAGATTAAAATAAAATAAACTTTTAAACAGCAGGATCCCCATTAAATGCTAACCAATAAAGAGGGGAGGAACGTGCACCTGCGGGTACACAAAGAATAAGAAATTGTTCCATATGTTTACAATAATAATGCAAAGCAAATATCTCGCGAGATTTTGGATTTTTCATTTAAAAAGAAAACAAAGGAAAACTACGTTGGAATTTTTGTCCATGTAGGCGCCACCTAGGTTGGGTTGTAGAGAACCCGATTAAGAGTTGGGACAAATAAAAAAAAAAGTATGAACAAATAACTGTTTCTTTTTTTTAGTAATAAACAAATAACTGTTCATCAAACTTACTCAGATAGGGAAATTGATCGTGCTTAAAGAACAAACAAAAGAGTATATTATTTTCGAAGCAAAAGGAAATAATACATCGCATTCATAAAACTTGGAACGGATCCCTTAACTTAAATTTTTTTACTTACGTTTCTAGTCATAGACCACATTAAATCTGACATACGAAATTTAAGTTTTAATAAGGAATGGATTTTGGTTCACTCAAGCCAAGCCAAGCCAAGATCATCGCAATAAATATTGCGATACATGCCATGAAATCCTCCAAAATTCATCTTAGTTGTAGTGATCATACTAATACAAGATTTACATCTACTTGTTGTCGTGAGTCATATATATAAGAAACCTTAATAATCATGAAACAAATTCTTCTACCTAAAATTCTACAGAGGCTTATATATATGGTCGAATCAGTTGCTTATGTAGGGTCAGAATATGTTTAAGGGTTTACGAATTTATGATGTATTACTAATGAATCTCATCCCAATTATATTAAAAACCATGATTATCAACAATAACAGTAAGTCAAGACCTAACAAATGGATTAAATTCCTCTTTTATAGCATCAACAGATTGAGATTCCTTGATTTATTATTATGATAATACTTATAAGTCAGACGATAAAGTTAACTATCTACCTCAATCAAATCTGTCTTTTCTTTTAAACCAAACCTATATCCTTAGTTAATCGAAAATACTTTCAATTACCATTTTATCTTTAAAACTGATTTAGTTCGTTATTTCGAATCATCAAAGCTTCAACTTGATAATGATAACTATTGAAGTAGCTTCAGCGTGCAAATATTAGACAATGAAGAAGACTAGATAGAGATTTAATGGCATATTTTCAGATTACGGTAAATATAAACCGTAATATACTTGGTTTGGCTTGAGTCGCCTAGCTAAATCCACATGTAGCATATTAGGTCTTAAAATTTATATGGTGAGATATAATGTCATCTATGGCCAGAAACTTAAGTCAAATATTTTAAGTCAGGGGATCCGTTCCCTATAAAACCTATCTAGTTGGGGCCTATGAAATTTCTCTCCCACCTTTATGAAATGGCTATGGGGTGTCAAATTTTATAAAAAGTCTGATTTATCCTAAAATTAATTCCTAAAACTAACTCATATAAATACCGATTCATTACTATTTTCAGTAAAATCCAAAAACATAAAAAACTAAACCTAAAAAACTTTCTATTTTTATCATAATCTTTCTAAATCCTCAAAACCCTAATCAATTTTTTTTTATCCTCTTCTCCAACGATCTTCAATCCAACCAAGAAAAAGGTAAACCTCCATACATCAACCTGTTGTAGTATTTACATTCTTTATTGATTAAATGTTTAAATCTTCCATTTCTGAAATCCAGAATCTCTGATCTTACCCAGAATCCGTTTATGTTGACATATCAAATAAAATGATTATGGGTTTTGTTCTTAGGCCATGAAGAGCATGCACATTAATCGCCATAATCGGTTTATAAGTGCATGAACACCAACCCATTCTGGGTGTTTTTTTTTAACCTTGCGATTCGGGTTTCATTTGCTTGTTAATTTACCGATTTTAGAATTTTATCTCCAGATTATATTTCATACTCGGTTTTTATATATGTATCACATAAACTGATTGTTTATGTTTGACATTCTTGTATGTTTTTGTGGTTAGAATCGGATTACATATGTTTAATTATGTACCGATTGTTAACTTGATTTTTTTTTGTTATGAAAGGCTTGGATAGGTGGATGATCCACCAGGTAACACATTTATGTGTGGGACCCACGAAATTAGCAAGGGAATGACACTTACCTCTTTGACGTGTCTCATGTAGAGGGATATTTATCCCTTAGCGGAGTCGGCTAATTCTTCTTTCCCTATATATATATACTTGTACTGGCCCACTGACGATGCACGTCTTTGGAAACTTAATAATAAAGAATGAATAAGAATCCATTCACTCTTTCTATATTTGTCTACCTAGTTTATTTCATTGTGTTCATGGCATTTAAATTAAACACTCGTATTACGCTATGTATAAGATACGGTGTTATAATCAACACTAGTATACGATGCCAGTTGGATTAATAAATCATAACACGTTATCAGCACGAATTGCTCTACGACAATCGGCATGGGGCTGACGATATGGAAAAGGATAATTCTCTTGAATTCTTGCATATTTTATTACGTATTCTTGAGTAGTTTCATGCATAAGTCTTTATTATGTCTAATTTGTTTCCTATTTTGGTTAGGGATTGTTAAAGAGAAAGTTAGACATCTTACCGTGTCTTGTAAGTGATATTTGGAGCACATGAAATAATACGGTATATGAAGAGATATCCAAAATAGGTACGTATTAGCAATGACTCATATTTGTGATGTTGTTCGATTTCCGAATTCAGCCAAATATTTGAGTTTTGTTTCGTTATTGCTATTTTCCTCCTTAGCCAACCAACGGAAGGTTTTTCCGCGTCCTTTTGGATAGCGTAGAGGTAAAATTACCTTTGTTGGTATACCAATGATTTTTTGTGGTGTTAACGGTCTTAATATCGGCAGAGCAAGGAATTGTTGCATCCTAAGGGATAGCAAAATTTTAATTTGCCTTTGCTATAATAATCTCCTGAATTCAAAGTCGTTCCACCTAAGATCGGAATGCGATGAAAAATGAACACCGGGTTAACACAGTTAACCAGTCTTTATCAACGGAATTTGAAATGACCTGCAGTTGATATCGAGGCGATTTCTTTTAAGATGTAAAGAATGTGTTCATATTTCAACTTTGATAAGTTAATATTTCGTCGACCCTAATATACGAAGTTGGAGATTTGACGGTATTGTATTAGAACCGTGTATATTACATTTTTGTATGTTTCTTTCTTGTTCCACCATTGATCTTCGTGGTAATTAGTTCGGCATGATTTTAGAGAAGGTATATGCACCATATATAATTTTATGGTGAGCAATAAGTAGAGCGGCATATTTTGCGCCCTTATGTGTTCCCGCTATATTTACGGCGTGCATTATATGTGCGAATAATATGCATCGACGAGATTTAAGGAGATGGTGCTTAATTTTTACTTTGTATATGTTGTGTCAACAACAACGAGTGCTGCATATCTTAATTGTGCTTCATAGATATAAAATTGTCGAGCTATAATGAGTGTTGCATTTCTTTAAATGATATTTACAGTTAATATCATGTCTTCTCTCTTTCTGAGCTATTACCTAAAATCACAAATGTGGTTAATTAAATTTGCAGCAGTACCTATGCAAACGTTAGTCTATTTTTGGGAAATGAATAGACACTAAAAATGAGGAAAATATAATTGTGGTAGGCATATTTGAATATGGGAACCACAATAGTTCTCGGGTTTAAGAACCTGATTAATACCGTACCACCAGAAGTGGAATAAGACGGGACGGTAGCATAGTGATTGGTTTGAATAAGCCATCTTTGAGGCCGGAAGAGCTCTGCTATCGTTGTGACATAAAATACATAGTACGTGCACCTGAAGTGCCGTTCATTGTTGTGATCTCTATCGTTCGTCTTGGAAGAACTGGTACTGATATTGAGATAGTGTCTATGGTCACAGAATTTATTTTAAAGTTTACTGTTGATTTTACATGGCAATGTAATTCTTTAAATTCTTCCAGCTGGACAGTAAACGAGAGAGGAAACCTGATCAGTTACCTCTCCTGGGTTGTGTGTTACTGTTGTTTTTTGCACGTAGTTGCTCCCTTGATAGGTAGAGTAATGCGGAACTAAAGGTTCTGTTGATGAGACATTCCCGCCTGAGGGTCAGGGGGAGAATCGTCGACGATATTGGTTAACTCCAATTATGTCTCATCTAAATTCTCGCACCGAGAAATGCCCGAGGTGTTGGAGATTACTCTGTTGCTAGATTTAGCAAGAGTAAGCTTGCTTGATTCGGCATATATTAAAGTCCTTGCAAAGCTTGCCATGCAATCACAACGATTGTTTCGTCCGGAAATATTCTTAGAAGCATAGACGAAAACCTCTTGTATGAGGTATGCCAATATAATCAAATAACGTCCATATTTTTTTTTGAGTTATGAGTTGATATACCTCCTGACGAGGAGCACATCCATAAAAGTTGTGTTGATATCCCATGGTAAAGAGTATCCGCATACTGAAATCTGGTACCAATGGATTAAAAGATCCCCATGTTCTTGAGAATGATGTAAGATCGTTAACTAGCTGATTATGAACTGGTTGTCGATAATATTCAGAGTAGCTACTGAAATGGTTGTGAATAGATATCCCCCTTTGCAAATGAATTATCGACAGAGTTTATAGATTGGAAAGTATGGACTGAGGTCCATATCGAAGTGTTTTCTCCCTTGTGTACGCTTTTGGGACCTTGGTCTTAGCATCAATCAAAATTTTATTCTTTTATGAAAGTGTAGTGAGAAAATTAAGGTCTCTTGTTGTATAGCGTTAACCCTTGACAGTGAGTTTCCTCAGACACTAACCAGGTTGATGGAAGTATGGTCTGGTAGTCATAAATGAGTCGACATATCGCCTAGGTAATAACTGTGTATCTATATTCATATAGATTTTAAATGAAACTCTTACTTGTCATCCCTTGATGTTGTATTATCTTAGTTATGCTACGGGCCTTAACTTTGAGTATTTTATTGTTCTTGTGCATTTTGAACTTATTACTCATGCAACCATTGTCATGTTTTCTGTTTGAGATGTGCCATGTTCTGCTGCACATGCTACTACAACAAGATTTGCAAAATTTGATGAGACAATCTTCCCACCGTTAGGGGGAGGAAAGGTGGTTATCGCCTGAAAACGGCGTGAAGTATCCTGGTTTGTACAAAGATAAATCAAGATGTATCTCATCTTGATGTTTTCAGCAATGAAAGACATGCAGAAGATTTGGTATCTTCAGAAATTGCAAATCAAGTTGCTTCCTTGCGAAGCTTTGAATATAGTAGCTAGTGTGGCATTTAAGACACACCTTGGGCGTGAAACTAGTTGATTTAAATCTGCACTTCCTAAAAGAAAGAGCCAATTCCAAATCATTGAGAGATAGTGCTCTCAAAGAGACTATCAAAGGAAGATCTGATTTCTCTGAGTATAGTTCTCCTAATAAGAGAACGTCTCTGCAAAGGCTGTGGAACTTCAAAATAAGAAGATCCCAATAAAGCATGCATGCAATAGAGAAGTTTGCGATCGTAATCCAATGATTTTTGAGGACATAGTCAAAGTATCCACTTGAAAAGGGCGAGGGTACCCAAATGTACCTCAAGCTAAAACTTTTCCTACCTATAAGTCCTTTCTCCGACAGTGATTGTCTATGGACTGAGTCGAGACAATACAACTAATCGGTTCACACTTCGTGTGGTTGTCTATGGATACGAGATCGAGACAATACAACAACGAAGTATGTCTACTTGATAAAAATGTTCGGACTTAACCAGACACAATAGGATTGCTTATCAAGTAAATAGGAATTAACGTTTGTGTAATTTACTTTAATTATAATAAAACAATTATAATGCGGAAAATAAAAGTAAATAACACAACAAGATTTTGTTAACGAGGAAACAACAAATGCAGAAAAACCTTGGGACCTAGTCCATAATTGAATACTCTTAGGATTAAGCCGCTACACAAAATTACACCTAACTTCGTATAGTTGAGACCAAGTAACTAACCCTATAGTTCACTTAGTTCTGTCTGTATTCCCACGCCTCCGACCTATGAATAAGTCACGTACTTGGAACAATCCCTTTGGTTCGTATTCCAAACAGTAAAGAAATAAGAAATCTGTTTGGTATCAACTCTATTCAACTAAGTGATATGAGTCGGACAAAGGCTCTGTACTGTTCTAATACAATTAGTAATCAGGGTGAACGGAATTGTAATGGAAATAGAACCGAATATAAGTAACTCTCCCTAAGCAGCCATTAACAACTCAATAATTCATAACTTACCCCCAAATGGGATGTTCTAACATATTTTATGGTGAACAAAGGAAGAGAAGAGAATCCTAAGCTAATGACCAATACAGACCGCACACCTGTCCCACTCACAATGGGTGCCGACAATTGATAACAACCAATCAGGAAATAATTATTTAGGCAGACTAGGAATTTATGGGGAACCTTAAAGCTAGAAGTCACATGACAAACCACCCCCCTTAAGACATCCTTGTCCTCAAGGATGAGAAAGTTGTTCTCACGTTGTCTTTGATTGCACACGAGTACACTATGGAGCTGATCAACACAAGTTGGCGCAAGTTGCTTGAGCTTGTTGACATTTCTTCGTTTATACTTCCACTTCTTAAGAATCTGCAGGTTAAACCCAATGATGACAACTTATGTGAAGTCCATATCGATCCAAGTTACAGTACTTGCACTCCAGACGCCCATAAGAAGCACACTAATTTCCCGCTGCAACGAGACTAGCAACACGAGCACAGAGAAGTTTTGAATCACCAGGAGTATGAATTGAACTAACAGTAACCCCCGAGAAAACTCCAACTGGATGCAACCGTGAATTGGTGGAAATACCCTCCACAACAGCCGACAACAACACAAGTATGCCGTTTGAGCATGACCTAAAGACAAAATACCAATTATGGCAGCATTCCCCTTTTTGACATTCAATAAACTTGTCGAGGATAGAATGCTCCTCATAAGAGTAACTGCAATTAGACTGAGGACTGTATCTTGGTAAAACAAATAGCTCATAGAATTCCAGTTTTCGGCAAGGCCCTCCATTGAGATAAAACTCTGACCAGCATTCGTTACCCGCCACCAACCAGGTGAAACCAATCTAAATTTCCACCTGAAGTATCCCCAGGCTATAGCTTCTGCAGAATAATGCTTGGTATATGCAGTCTTTAATATCTTGGAAGTTGTCAATAAATTTTCCTGTAATATTTCTCGACCATTTCCTGTATCTGGTGCGAAAGGGTAGTTCTGAAATGGTACCACATGTAACTTCCGTTTAAGGTGTTGCTTGAGATTAGCTGGCACCATATCAGAAGTCACATGATCGTTGACTTTTGTTGTTGCTGGGTTACACTGCTGAGCCGATAGAGCATGTAATTTCCACTGGAGATTTTGCTGGAGTTTGGTTGGACTCCACTCATGTTCCATCAGTGGCACTACAACCATGAGTAAACAATTAGCCTCAAAGAGAAAAACTTTCCCTGTGGAGCCTTTAAGTACTTCAACTCCTAGCACATCAACCAACTGTGTAGTGTGATGCTCATACATGGTTATAGCTTTCCCCCTATCAAATAGAAACAAACTTGAAAATTCCAGAAATTTAGCAAAGATGATTGAAACCCTTGGTGTTAACTCTTTAGTGCTAAGATATAGAGTCAGGAAGAACAGACGTAAACTGATTCCCACACAAAAGGCTTCACCACCACGAACTGCAGGAGGGATCCTCACCCAAAAGATAAACAATCTGAAAAATTGGCAGCATAAATTATGATGAAAAATGAACTTGGTGTAGACTTCTGTGAGGTGTCTAGCTGAGAAGAAAAAATAGCAACAAGGAGATGAATATCCACATTTGTATCCCTGTAGATAACCAATTGCATTCCCATTGAAGCAGTTTACACACCACTGAGATAAAATGGTTAACAACCCCACTAACATATGTCACACTCGACAACCAAGGTGGAACCAATATGAACTTCCACCTTAAGTATCCTATCCACAACAACATTTTAAGAATCTGAAACTCCACCAGGAAGATCTGAGTTACCATTATAATACCCACTGGCAGCAGACAACTACTATAGACCTTAGGTGCAGGAATTAAATAATGCACAGATAACCCCCTTCCTAAAATGCTGAAGTAACAAGAGAAAGAAAACAAGTGCCGAGAACTCAAAATGAACTGTCTAACTCCCTTTTGAATCATAAAGCTGTCATAAATTTCAGATGTGAGCGATGGAAAATGCTGACAACTATCAATCATAATCCTTGCAAGATAAAAACGAGTGCTAACATATATGTGGACTGAGAATCGAAGCACTGAAAATTGTTGAAACTGGTGCAAAATAAGCTGGTGCACATCACCATTTTGCCTTTCAATGACCTCAAGCAATGCACATTTGAGATGTAAGAAAAAAGATTCGACTCTCTTCATACCCAGCACATGAGCATACCATTTATATGTCTTGTTAAGGCTCACCACTGCAGCCCATAAGAGAAACAAAAATCTAGTTCTCTTTGAAAATCCAGCGACCAAATTTTCTTCACCATTCTTGACAAGCAGAAGCATATGTGAATACTCAAATAGCAAATCTAAACAATGCCCAAACTCCGCAAGTATCACAAAAACTAAGTTGGAATTGTGAGCATCCAAGAAAATCCATCTAATAAGAATAATCACACGAGAACTATGTGTATCAAAAGCAAGACTATAAGCATCATCAAAATTTAAATACCCTTTTCCACGATCATATACTATAGTAGCACACTTGAAACAACGGTTAAAAGACATCATAGTATGCAGTCTATGGTTGAGAAAAAATTTAGTGATCAAAACACAAATATCCACTGGAAGCATTTTAATACACAGCTTTCCATCATCGTAAATGTCAGCAGCATGAACACACAGTGGAATGATCGAGTATAGAAACCCAAAATCTGATTTAAACCCCAAGGCGAAGAATCAATTTTTCAAAATAATTCGGTTGTACCACTGCATACTTTCCACGATCAAATACGCCACCAGTAAGGTGGACACAATTATAAGAAGATTTATCACAACCTACTTGGTGACTGATAGCATTTTTGCTCTTTGAGCACACAATATCCATGTGAATCATTTTACCAAACACTTGCCAAGAAGTATTACAAACACCTCCTTCAGTTAACATACCAACATTTGAATCAATAAACAACCAGTATGATTGTAACCCATGCTTGTGAACCAACTCAGAAGCACATTTTCCATCGTAATCAACCATTAAAAATTTTGACCCATCGTAAACGACCGGACAAGAAGTAAGTAAATCTAAACAGAATTGAGAAATGCTTCTAAAAATACAAAAATAAGGATACCTTCCAATAACCACAAGCATTTTTCCACGATCAAATAGGATTCTATAACAATCAGGAAGAAGAACAAAACGATTCTTACCAATTAATTTGTTGTGACCACTGATAGAATCCTTCAAGCTTTCAAGTTCTTCACAATTACCCTCATCAGTTTTAACCTGACATATCTTGACGAAAGTATGAGGTCTTTGCAGCTTCATCAACTTGGGAACTGACACTATCAATTGAATCCTCCTTATCAGCGCCGGTAGAAATCGATCGAACTTTCTGAGATTCAACCTGAGTGTGAACTGGAGAAAAAAAACTTAACGGAACTGAAGTGGGAGTTGATTTTTCTTCTTCAGATGTATTAAGACATAAGTCCTGAGCAACAGATTCACTGATGAGGTCCCAAAGTCCAGTTGATTTAGTAGAATCTCCTTCATCAGATGAAAACCCACCACCGTGATTAGACTTAGAAGTAATTCTGGAAGTTCCTTCTGGATCTTGACGATTGTAGGTCTTCAAGCCAAATGCTTTCTCGAACGCATCATGGATTATACGCCCAATACTACTCTTGAGATACTCTAATTCCTCCCTTGTTATGAACCCATTCAATTGAAGAGAATTATTATCAGCTGGCCTACTGATTTCATCGAACGCCTCCATGGATCGAAGGAATCTGATACCACTTGTACTGTTCTAGTACAATTAGTAATCAGGGGTGAACGGAATTGTAACAGAAATAGAACCGAATATAAGTAACTCTGCCTAAGAAGCCATTAACAACTCAATAATTCATAGCTTACCCCCAAATGGGATGTTCTAACATCTTTTATGGTGAACAAAGGAAGAGAAGAGAATCCTAAGCTAATGACCAATACAAACCGCACACCTGTCCCACTCACAATGGGTGCCGACAATTGATAACAACCAATCATGAAATAGTTATTTAGACAGACTAGGAAGTTATGGGGAACCCTAAAGCTAGAAGGCACATGACAGGCTCTTCCGTTTATCTCAACATAAACTCCTTCGTCGGGTTTTGATCTATCTTATGTTCAATCACCCTAAGGTAATCGTTTAAGATTAAGCCAACAACACCTTTAATCCGAAGAACCGTGTTGATGCCGATCTACTCAATTAATTAATCCAATCTACCACAAGGATAAACCGATTATTAATTGGATCCTCTTTTACCGAAACAAGTATTGTGCACACCAAAGATTATAAAACCCAAGTCAGATCTTCAATATCTTCTTTGTCTTCAAATCTTCTTAAATCTTCAATAAAAACCTGCACACAATCACTTGAATCTCTTTTGATCAATCACGCATAGAACGGATTCTGTTAACAATGGATTATCACAAGATAGTCTTTAGAACTAACAACAGTCTAAAGATCCCTGTCGAAACTCTGAACTAGTTTGAGTGAATCTTATATCAGATAGAAGATTCTCAAGAAAAAACAAACTAGGTGCAATCAGATTTCAACCACCGTTAGTCAATCAAATCAAAAAACAAAGATAAACCGCAATTATCTAGTTTCCTACCAACGGGTCGCGCTGGAGCTTCTCAATCCCAAAGAAGACTTTAAAACGAGCATTCGTAAGAGATTTCACCTAATTAGATTACTCTCCTCTCTGATAGGTGGCTACACCAGTAACAAAGACAAAAGAGGAAGTCTGTTGTTACGAAGGATTAGTTTGCTAGAAAGGCAAACTTCGTGTATTTATAGACAAGGAAGTTTGGATACCAAGGAATTTCCAAAACCTAAAATATTCTCAAGATATTCATTAAAGCACAAAATCGGTTTTCATAATTCCTGGAAATGCTCTGTCCAAAAATAACAATCGAAATCTCTCGAAAAATATAATTAGTAAATGCACATTACTAATTCTGGAATTTCCCTACAAAATGAAATTAATAACCTTAATTAAAAGATTCTTAACTTATTTGTGTTTCGATCCTGGGATTCTCACCCCTTATCCGTTAAGGAATATCTTTGAACAATTATAGAAATAAACATTCTCATCTCGTGTTCAAAGTTTGTCGACATCTTAACTTTGTAAGTTCTCTTCCACACTTAAAACCTTGAAACCGATTTGCCACACTTCCAAACAAGTTTATAATTGGTTCATCTTACTTTCAAGAACTATGTGATTGATCAACCAACATTCATGGTTTTACGGCTCTACAATAACAAGTTTCGGTTCTACCTCCATGTGAGTACTACGCATAGTCACACTAGCTTCCCAAAATATTCAGTTGACTAGGTACTAGGATCGGTTCCCCGCATATATATGGTATCTAACTTGTATTTGTTGCACGTGTTCACAGGATCGGTTCCCCTTTCTGCTGTAAACCTTGTTGCACCCCATACAAGGATCGGTTCCCCTTGATGTACTGCACCCCTTACAAGGATCGGTTCTCCCTTTGCCATACTAGGATCGGTTCCCATTTCCCTTACAAGGGTCGGTTCGCCTTTCTCTTACAAGGATCGGTTCCCTTTCCCCAAGGCAGTCATAATCCGATCATACCAAGGTGATTACTTAAGATTGGTTTTACTAATAAAAGTTATACCAATACAAAAGTCAGGCCTTTGTGAATAGTTCTACCAAAAACACAACAAGTTGTGAGAGGTTCTACTTTATCACACATATTGGTTGTTCATAATATATGCAATGAATAACAAAACCAATAACACCTGGAAATTTCCTTTTCGGTTCACAAAACAAGTTTATGAACTTACTTCCTCAGAACACATGAAAACATTGTTCCCTAGGATGAAATCCTCACATTATACCCATACATAATCACAATAGCATTCAAATGATTGTGACGATGTCTTATCTACAAAGTTTAATGGTTAAGCAATAAACCTCGTATTGTGTTCCTTAATACTATGTCTATCTAGAGTTCAAATATGCTTCGCAGTTACGTTTTCAATATGCACGACTTGAAAGATACGTTAGGGAATGAAACTGTTCAAGTCAAATATCACTAACCTCAAGTGGAAGGATGATTGTTGTCGTTGTATCTCCTTGCTTCTTCACATCTTCAAGTCTTCTCAATACTTGTAATGTCTCATATCCTATTACTTTCAAGCTAACTTATACGAAGTTTAACTCTAGTACATAATCAAGCGACCCTTAACATGAGTTTTGATTCACTAAAATATTACAACCAAACTTGACATACCAACGCTTGGTGGGTTCAACCGAGCCATGCTCTAACAATCTCCCTCTTTTTCAATTTTAGTGACAAAACTCTTACATCATATGGACAAACAAATTACAATAATTCATTACAATCCGCTTGATTCCCGATTCAACAGCACAGTGAAATTGCTTACATTCAATCCTTGAAAATGTCGTTGTTGACATTATAATAACAAAGAAAATACTCCCCCTAAGGAAGATAGGTAGATATTCAATCCGCACGTCTTTTTTATACCAATCTATATGACATGTTACTCCCCCTGAGTCTGTGCTTTCACTCTTTCGTTAGATAAAACATTCAAGTACCAATGTTCTTTTCCTTAGTGATACCAATTAATGTAAAATCAATGCCAGTATCACTTGTTTACTCCATATATTTCTCCCCTTTTTTTGTCACAAAATGACAAAGAAATGAAAAAATAAAGGACAACACGAAAAGAATCTTACAAATCTCAGAATAGACTTGTAAACCTGTTGAGTTAGGCACGAGGGTTCCACACATCATGTTCTGATAACCAATATCAAAACCGAAACTACAAGTAGTCTTATTTTGATATGTTACCAAGGAAAAAATTGCCCAAAACAATTTTTCCCATTTAGTTTAGCAAACGCTACACCGATTGTTCAAAAACAACTGCTTAATTCGATAAGACAAAAATAAAGAATAAACTCCATTTTTCTCATCAGGTTCTAATTATCCATAAACTTAGACCTTTCAATTTTAAACAAACCAAATACTAGGTTAGTTAACTAGTATTTCTTTGTTTAGGCATTCGTTAGACTTGAATAACCGAAACCTCACTTTGATAAGACAAACTAAGATCAAAATTAACTTAGTTTCTTATCCGGAATCGAATTGGACTAAATAACTCATCCCGTACACATATTATTTGGTTAATCCATAAATAATTCATACAAACCAAAATAAACCAACTTGCGTAATTATTCACCTCAACCGGAAGCAATTGAAACAATAATAGACATTACAAGCACCGCAATTGCATTGTAATTTTGTAAGCCTAAACGATTGATACCATACAAAAGCAAGATAACAATAGTTTTTCTTAACCGGAACCAATTGAATCACACACATATCAATTGTACCGAAATTTTGTAAGCCTAAACGATTGATATCACACAATAAAGCAAGATAACAATAGTTTTTCTTAACTTGAACCAATTGAAACACACATCCACACACACATCATGGAATAAATATCAACTGAACCTAAATTTCGTTAAGCAAAAGCAACAAAATATATAATATAAACTCAGGCTTTTCTTAAATAGGAAAACAATTAACTAACAAGATTGTTACCTCAAATTTCGCATCCAATTCTCCAATATGATTGCATGTTCGTCCAGGGAGAATTGATATCGAAATATCACACGTTGTCATCCTTATGCGTGAACAAAAGAATAACAACATACCTCAACCTTTACCAAAGAAATGTTGAAAACCGGTTTTAACAATTGCAAGCAAAAGTTCAAAACCGTCGAAACACATATGCTTTTATGCTAAACCAATACTGATTCTACATATTGCGACTTTTTTACATATTGTTTCTATTAGAAACCCTCATAATCCTTTGATAAATCCTACCTACTAGGGATAGAAATTAATCCCGCTAAATCAAAAAGTCACCCAAACCATGAGGGTTCACAATATATGAGATTGAATATTAAGGTAATGAAACCGAAATCAAATATCCCATAAACATACATAGCAATAAGGTAAAAGCAATTAAGCATAGGCTATGTAAACCGAAAACTATCACAAGAAAAATTACTAATCAAATAATTTTATTCAGAATAGTTTTATTCGTGATATACCAATACAATCAATGAAAAAATCAAAAATTGATGTATATTTTTCTAGGATTTTAGGATCCTTCAAAAATCTTGAGATCTCTTGCGCTTGATGGGAATGATTCTCCTGATCCCCTGAAGCGATCCTTGATTGAAGACTAATTCCTCAACCGTGTGAGAGTTGGATTCTTCCTCGTTTACTCTTTTGGTGAGTAAATCCAGTTGCTTGAGCGTTTGAGCTTGAACTACTAAAGAATTTTCAAGACTACGTTTTAACATCAGAACTTCCAACTTAGTTTCGGCACAAGTTCGAGCCAACTTGTGGAGTTCTTTTTCATAATCGATCGTACAGGATGAAAAATTCACATTCATATAGGAAGCAGATCCGTTTCCAGTGAAATTAAGATGGCCGAAAGAGTCACTAGCCAACTTTTCAGCAAATCTTTCTGACACTTTTGAAGAAAGCTTTGCATGCAATTCGGATTTTTCCATGATCCCAGGTTTCAGTCACAAGACCGAATCACATATAAGACCGAACCTTATATAAAACAATAGTTACTAAAAACTTGTTCATTGATTCTGGAAACAAATATTCTCCCTTAATAAAAAAATCGAAAATTTTAATATTAAGGACTTTTAAGAAAGTGCGATCCTGTGAATATTTTCATAATCTCCCAAGTCTTTGAACTATTCTAAAAATATACTGAACTCATCAAACTTAGTTTGAGCACTCTATGAGTCAGTGTGTTTCTTCCAGATACTAAGTATCTGAACGAGACAAATAAGGTTTTTCATGATTATCAGAAAAATGCTTCTTACCAGGTTTGTTAAGAACCCTGATCCTTTTTGACGATAAACCAAATTTATCATAGAAATTACTATCATCAAGATATTTAGGAGTTACCTTTGATCCGGAGACTTGATCAACTTATTTCTTTACCAGATTCATGACCTTCTTTGGTATCCACTTCCTGGAGTTTGTAGTTTTCTGATCCTCCTTTCTTTTTGTGATGAACTGCTAGAGAATTCTTTGATCTGGGATGATCATGTTTATGTGTAGTTATACTAGATAGAGTTCTCGTATCAAGCGTTGAGCTGAGTTTCGATCATGAAAGACGTCGACAATCCTTAATTACATGACCTTTGTTTCCACAATAAAAACATCTTTTATCAGTAGAATGATGTGAAGAACTCAAATGAGAGTAGTTCATCTTTTTAGTTTCTGAGGATGCCATTTCCTTTCTACAGACAAGACCTTTCTTTTGAACACCCATACGATTGGTATTCTTCTTTCCTCTTGGAGGATTGTACAATCCAGTGTTTTTGACATTAATTAAGTATTCAACTGATTTTCAGACATTAATGAACACATATCATTCTTAAGTCTGTTGACATGTTCGGTCACAGTCTTTATCTCAATGTCATAAGAGACTTTTAAGACATTGTATTCATTTATTGCTGTTTTTCTTAAAACCTCAGTTTTATTTTCTTGATCAATACTTTTCTTCAACTTAGTTTCCAATAGATTGATCTTTGAGAAACAACTGACCTTGCAGGATTCTAAATCATTTTTACATGATGACAAATCACGTTTGAGATGATCATTTTCAGCTTTAATATGACCTAAGTCTTTAAGAAGTTTTCCTTCTCTCTTAAGTGCAAGAGTGAGCTCAGTTGCACAAGAAACAAATTATTTCTTTAGTTCATCAAGCTGAGATGTTTTTATGTTCACATAATCAACATATTCTCCATCATCTAGTGATTCCGAATCAGACTCATCAAGTGTGAGTACATGACTTAACTTAACCTCTTCTTGAGAGCATACAAACATGTTTTCAAAAGAGCACGAGGAGCTTATAGAATACATCCCTTCCAAGCATTTTTGGAAGTTAAATCCATGGAGAGTTTTCTTCAAACCTTGTGACACGTTAACTGAATCATCCTTTGGATTCATTCTTATAGTTTGGATCGCACCAAACATAGATTGTTAGATCTTTTCGTGTTTGCCTGCTCTGATACCAATTGAAAAGGAGAGGGTACCCAAATATACCTCAAGCTAAAACTTTTCCTACATATAAGTCCTTTCTCCGAAAGTGATTGTCTATGGACTGAGTCGAGACAATACAACTAATCGGTTCACACTTCGTATGATCGTCTATGGATACGAGATCGAGACAATACAACAACGAAGTATGTTTACTTGATACAAAGGTTCGGACTTAACCAACGAAGTATGTTTACTTTAATTATAATAAAACAATTATAATGCGAAAAATAAAAGTAAATGACACGGCAAGATTTTGTTAACGAGGAAACCGCAAATGCATAAAAACCCCGGGACCTAGTCCATAATTGAATACTCAAAGGATTAAGCCGCTACACAAAATTACACCTAACTTCGTATAGTTGAGACCAAGTAATATGAGTCGGACAAAGGCTCTTCCGTTTATCTCAACATGAACTCCTTCGTCGGGTTTAGATCTATCTTATGTTCAATCACCCTAAGGTAATTGTTTAAGATTAAGCCAAAAACACCTTTTGTTAGAGCATATCTCGGTCGACCTCGCATGCGTTGCTATATCAAGCATGTTTGTCAATGTTAGTGATCAAAACTATGAGTCTTGATTTCTAGTCTACATAGATAAGTCTCGGACTAGGATAGAAAAGTGTAGTTGAGCTCAAGGACTTCATGGTGATTCATCATACAACGATGAAGATCTACTCAAGGAACCGTGTAACTTCATAAACAAAAAGATATGTGGAGACTTGAACTTATATATCACTCAAAAGTCTATCTCTTCTATCTCCTACTTCTTATGAGACAAAAGTCGTATGCTATATAGACTGGATCATACACATTTGATATTTCGAGCCGAGTATATCTCGCCTATTGATAAGCGTTGTATAACACCTATTTTCATATCTAGTATTTCCAACTTGTGGTTAGTTTAGAGTCACATAGTATACATGTCGCTAAGATTACATCGAGATTCTCATAAGAGTTACTGAACTTAGAGATGACAGAGAACATGATCGGGTTTCTTACTTGTATGAGAATTAAAGTTGGATTTAACCATCCCAGTGGCAAATGAGGTGCAGACTGAATTCGGTATTAGATTTGTGATCCCTTATAGTGGAGACTACCCATGTTACATCATGAGTTGCACCGACCTTCAATTCTTTGTACCTGTCTAAATTTGTGCTTTTAGAGTGTGTGTCACCGTACGTAAACTCCGGGTAGAATGGTGATCTACCCAACCTCCCACCAATAGAAGCACTATTTTGATCTCTTGAGTGTTATTTTATCAATCATGAATGGTGACATCGAATTGCTAACTTACATATCACTTTGTAATCTTGTTCGCAGTTAGCACCATCCACTTTATCTCTCTCTACACCAACAGGTCCATAGAAACACTATCATCATCAACAAGAGGAACATCACAAATTCTAAGGAAAGTTGAAGACGTTTAAGGTTTACAAGCAACAATACAGAAATGAGCAGATTTCATATTTAAGTATAGCAACAAGACAAGGAGCAGAATTTTTACGAGTTGAAGACTATTGTACAACAACAAATATTATCAAGATGGGAATTCAAGAAGTTTATGATATCGAGACATACGAGTTGTGGAGAATCGAGCAGTAAAGTACTTACACCATGGCCTTTGTAATTGCGTTTTTATTTTTATCTTTATTTTGTATTTGTATCATTTTCTCTTGTTAAAAAAAAAAACAACTTGGGACATGGTCATTATTATGCTAGGTCCCTTGCCAAAAAAAAAAACAAGAAATTTTTTATTAGGTTCATCATTAGTTTTCATATTTTGTATTTATTTTATTATTATCAAAAAAAATAATTCATTGCATCATATTTTTGTTTGTTTAGTTCGTATTTGGTTTTGTATTTATTCAATAAAGCCAATGGAATAAGAAATATCCGTAATGAAGTTTCAAGCAACAAGGAATTAGAGGAAAGAATCATCATTGTCAAGATTCTACGAAGTTCAAGAGTTGTCATCAAGAGTTGAAGACCGAAGACGAAGATGAAGACACCGATAGAAGACCGAGGACGTTTCTATGGATGCTGTGAGAGTGGTGCTAGCTGCACATCGAACGGATAACGAGGTTAGTAAGCATATTTCCACCTTCGTTAAGTGGTTGATTTCCTTTCTTAGAGATCGTCAGAAAAAAGGGTTTCAAAAATGAATAAAAGATGTGGGTTTTCAAAACAATTCGAAGGGTTTTTGCCTTCCTACCATTCAACGTGTCGCAGGATTCTCTCTTCATTCCTACCTCGACACATGTGTGACCCATAAAAAGCTATTTATTATTGAGAGCAATATCATAAAACCCTTTCTTGTGAGGCAGAGTCGAGATTTTCGATCACTCCGAACCCGAATTTCTTTCGATAAGGGATGGTTATTTCTCTTTCAACTTTTAAGGATGAGACTGTGTTCATTTATGTGTCTAACTTCTTATGACTAGTGTGTAGAATCTCTATGTCTTCTTAGCGCGTTGGATACTACCATTACGGAGAACTAGTAAGTTGGAAAAGTAGGTTTTGTGGGTATATCTCTAGTAGACCCTCACGAGAGTTGTATGTATATTTCAGAATAAGTTTTGTTTCATTTGCTCGAGGACTAGCAAAGTCTAAGTGTGGGGGAATTTGATAGGCGTTGTAAAACACCTATTTTCATATTTAGTATTTATGATTTCTTTGCTATTATCCATGTGAATTGCATCTCTTATGTTTACTTTTGAGTTATTAGGTGCAATGGAGTCCTTTGGAGCAAAAGAAGGAAGAAATCACTCTTTTAGAGCATAAAGGGCAGAATCATCATTTCACAGGCGAGGATAGCTGGAGCTAGCTAAGGTTATGCGGTGAAGAAGGCAAAGAATGAATTGTCAGTCCTCCATAACTGACAGTTGAGTTGAGAAAGGAAATAAATTGTCGGTTTTCTGAAACCGACAAGCCAGTTTGCCTTTAACAATTAACTTGGGTGCCGATAGCAATTTTGTTTCCTACATGACCCTAGAATTGAGTTTCATTTCTCAATCATTCTTTCTCAAAATCAAGACAGACTGAAAGATAGCTGCGGCTGCTGGTGATTTTAGCCGAGAGAGTGAAGCAGTAGTAGTAGTAGGTGATGCTGAAACTCAGAAGAACTGAGAGAAGTTGAGAGAATCAGTGAGACGATGAAGAAATCAGTCGATTAAATCATCTGGTGAATGAGTAGAAGAGATGTAATGACAAGTGAACAACAATTTCAGTGTTCATTCATGAGCAGATTGAACAGTTCCTTGCTTGATACTGGCGGATTACGAATTCTAATGGAAGTAGCAAAGGAATGATATTCTAGAGGCAAGCCAGATAGAATAGTTACCACCATTTCAGTGTCTGAAATTTGAGATCCTGCAACTGCAAGTTGATCTTGAAGGCTTTTAATCTCCATTAGATATTTTGATACAAAACTACTCATTTTGAGAGATTGAAGCTTGGTACGAATATGAATCACATGAGTTGCAGAAGTATGAGCAAATATTTCTTGAATGCTAAGCCACAATCCTCTAGAAGTAGCAGCACCAGCAACATAACCAATAATTGAATCAAAAATTGTTGATTGGATCCAAAGAAGAAGAGTTGTATCTTCAGCAATCCAATCTTGATATTCAGCTAGTTGAGCTCTTGTGGTTCCTTGATCAGGACATGGAAAAGAACCATCGATAAACTTTTCAACCTGGAATTTCTTGAAAAGTGGTAACATTAAAGCTTTCCAGGTGATGAAATTATCATCCTTGAGTTTCAGAGGAATAATATGAGCAATAGTATTGAGCGGAAGTGTGGAAATTCGAACAGTGGGTCTTTGATCCATTGAAAGAAATCAAGATTTGAGATAAAATTGAAAAATGAAAATCAAGATTTGAACAAACAACGAAAGTGAATGAAGATAGAAGCTAGTATGATGAACAAAATAGATCAAGAATTCGAGGAAATCTTGATAGAAGGATCGAATTTGAAAGAGAATCAAAAAATAGATCTGAAAAAAAAAATTGCAGGAAGTGAAGAAACAAAGAATACCAGAGAAAAAATAATCTTCACCCAAGAGAGTATCTGTGAATCACTGTTGCAAGAGAAAAAAAACACAGAGTTTTGTTAAAAAAAATCACCATTGAAGGATCTTAACCTGCTCTTGGTACCATAATGACAAGTGAAAGGAAATGATATTTCATTATTAATGAATATCAGTAATTATTCTTTCAAGAGATGTCTGGACATTACATTTATAAAGAAAAAAAAATCTACACTATACACGTGTAGTCACAACAGAGATTGGTGGCAGAGATTATAAGTACAGACACTCTAAGGATAAGGGCACCATTAAGATGGTGGTGCCTGAGGTCGACAAATTAGGGTTCTTGATTTTGTGTATGAATCTGAAATAGAGATCGAGAAGAAGAGAAGACTAACCCATGAAATTATTGGGGTTTGAGATGAATTTGTTCTGGGTGGCAATTTGATGGGGAGATTGATGAGATTCAGAAGGAAATTAGGGTTTCTGCTACAGGAATTTCTGATGCAAACAAGAATCAGCTGGAGAAGAGTCGGGGTTTGCTTCTGGTGTTTGAGGTTGATGTGTGATGCTGGTGAAATGATTAAGCTAGGGTTGGTGTTTAATTTCAGAAATATGAGTAGATGGGTATTCTCAGATTTGATATTCAAGGAGTAGTAGAGAGTCTGATGAATTTTAGAAGCATGGGTCTTGAGCTGGTAGTTGCAGTGAAGTCTTGAATCGAGATTTGAAGTGTTGTTGCCATGGATTCGACAGTTTGACTGGGGTAATTGTGATGAAGAAAGATTGAGAAGATGGTTTTACTGTGGCAGTTGTTGGTGACGATGGAGCTCGGGTGGTGATTCTGTTGCTTGTGAATTACTCGAAGTTATGGTGTGGTGGTGTTGCTGTTTGAGCTGATGTTATTTCAAGGAGTTATAAATTTTAGTTTGTGCTGAGAAGAATATGAAGTTGCAGTTGAGTGCAATTGCAAAGCTGGTGGTGGATTAAGGCTGGGAAATGATTGCAGTTCAGATGGAACTGAGTAGAATGTTGCAGTGGTGATTGCAGGTGGATGGATGTTGAGCATAATGCAGTTGAACTGAGGCAACTGTGAAATGAAGTTGGTGTTGTTGCTGTAAAGAATGAATTATGATGCCTGTGATGACTGAAGCTTCAGATGGAGTTTGTTCTGTTGAGTTGTGAAGTTGAGTTGCAGAATTGATGAATGTTAGGATTAAAATAAAATTGCAGGTGGAAGTGTTGGTGTTTTGCTGGATACGGAGTAAGTGGACTGAAGTTTGACAAGAATTAGAATGCTTGAATGTTGAACTGCAAGGAACTAGCATGAGTTGTGTTGCAGTATGGAGCTGAAATGTTAGTTGCAGCTGTTGGAAAGAAGCTACAGAAGGTTGCGATGCTATGGCTGAAGCTGCAGTGAATAAATGGAGTAGATTGTGAAGTTGAGAACAAATCCCAGGATGTAGTGATGCTGAGAAGGCTAGAGCTGGATGATTTTGCAGCTGCGATTCAAGTGGTGGTAGTGGTAGTAGTTAATGGCCTTGAATGGCTTGAATTGTGTTGAATTGAGTGATTGCACATGACTTGAAGTTAGTTCACAACACTAGTGATGCACACTGATGGTGCAACAAGCTCAAGCCAAATCAATGACTCAGGCCAAAGCTTTCTCAGTTGGTTCAGCTCAGTCAGGCTACTCAGACCCTGACTCAATGAGCTGACCCAGTTTGACTCGGTGCTTGACCCGAGTTAACTCAGTTGACCGATTTGACCTGTTTGACCGGTGACCAGGTGGACTTTGCCGGTCACCTGAGATGTTTTCCGGCGAGTTTCCGACCGACTTCCTTCCAGTTTTCGGCGATAATTTTTTGGACATATTTTCTACGTGGGTTCTTCACACACATGGGCTTGGTGGACCGCTTTGGATATGGGCTTTTGGAGGATTGACCTAGTTTTGGAAAGATGAAAAGCTACAACAGAAAAAAGTTTCTACTTCTTAAATCACGTATTATTCTTGGAGATTTGGAGATAGCTACAACTAGGGTTTGCTTTCGTTTTATTTTTCATATTCTTCAATTATTTTATGATTATGATTATGATGAACTCCATTATTATGACTAACTAAACTCAATTATTGGTTATGGGACAAAAGTTGATTTCCAACATGTTATTTGATTCAATGAATTAGTTTTGTCTCAATACTTTATTGTTTATGTTTTATTATTAATAATGTCATATGATTTGAATGCTAGTTTGTTTGAGTCCGGAATCAATTACATTAGTCTTCATCTCTATTGCTAGATTAGGGTTTTCAATACGAAATAGTTGTTTATCCCTGATTCTAAGTAGCATAGTGTGAGTAGTGCTTGTAGTGATATATCCTACTAATCACATATGAATCATAACCTTTGTTAAAACGAAGTAGTGCTTTTACACGTTTGTTTGCATTGATTAGTCTTATTTCATAGAACTTATTGCTCTTAGGGAGTTAAACTTAATTGTGCTTTTACACTTTAGGTTGCTTTCTAGGTAGATTTCACAATAGCATATTTTAATGTTGTTTGTGATAAAATCGGGAAATAAAAGGGATACTCTTGTGATCAAGATATCCTAGGACTTTTAGTAAAGGAGAGATTAAAATTATCAATTCTAGTCATTGATGAAAATACATGTTTGTGAACGATACTATCCCGTGACCAATATCTTCTCCATATTGATTATTCCAATTATTTACTTTTCTTTCAATTACTTTTATTGCTTAGATAAAAACAAAAATTCCTCCCCTTGGTTACTAAGAAACTGAAATTTTATAACAACAAAAGCCTCTCTGTGGGAACGAACTCTTTCTTATCACGTACTATATTTATATCTAGTTGAGTGAGAAAGTGAATTATATTTGCACGGCTGACAACCGGTCACCTATCTATATCTCGAAATCATGTGTTGGTAAAGCATTTCGCTTTGATCGGGTTTATCTTCATCTAGTGACGAAAGTCATAATGTTTCAATCACTTTGAAAATCGCTTTGACGAGAAATTGTGTAACAACTATATAACGTCCTCTAAGAATGTTTCAATGGTTAGAATAAGAGTTTAGGTCAATATAACCAATGATGGGTATAAGCATTGTGTGGAAACACATATGTGCATAAGTCATATTCCTTAATCCGAAGTTTGCGAACTTTGTTGATTGAGAGAAACCGGAGGAATTTGCTTTACCAAGTCCGCGAACTGACGGAACTTCTCTTATTGAGAATTTATGCTGGGATTTTCCAAAAACTCGTTTGCGCGTTTAGTCTGCGAACCTAGTCCGCGAACTGGCGGAAGTCTCCTTGCCGAGATTTTCTGCTGAGTTTGGAAAACTCTGCCGGTTTCCTTAAGTCCGTGATAAGCACGAAAGTGCTATATTTTATACCCATATTTATATTAGCTAGGACTCGATAATTTGGATAACAACACTATTTTAGTGATTTTACAGAAAGTACTAGCGAATCCGATCAATGGAAGAATAAACGGCTTAATCAGAAGCTAATTAAGGTTTGCGACGAAAATGGTAAAAATGTAGCTGGCCTGGTATTTTCATATATCAGAAGATATCTCAAGGCCAGGGAGGAGTGATATAAATACACAAAGAAATGTGTTTCTCTACTAAGCACGTGAGCAACACAAGTGGGCCAAAGAATGCTACAACAGTGTCTTCGTGCAAGCTAGCTGCTAAGAGCAAGTCTTATGGTGGAATCCAACATATTCCAAGTGTGGAAAAACCATGGAATGTCAAGTCTAGTGGCTTCCAAGTTGGGGTTTTCCACAGAAAATCTAAGCAGGGTTCCATGAAATGGTGGAAGGGTTCGTGGAATCCATGCAATAGCGCTTAACGCCAATAAGAATAGCGCAATAAAAGACAAGAAACACTAATAAGAATAGCGCTCAACGCTAATAAGAATAGCGTAAGTCAAGCGCTATTAACAATAGCGTTAGGCTCTATTCACAATAGCATTATTGAGCGCCATTCATAATAGCGTTAAGCGCCATTGAAAATAGCGTTTATCGCTATTGAGAACTGGTTAGCTACTATTTCTTTATTTTACACTCTTCTCACATCATTCCTGTTTCTTTACCTATGAATTGAAACTAATTTTTTTATTAAATGCAAAACAAAATTTAAAGATTTGAAATTAAATATTTAAATTAGATAATTTAAACCAATAAAATTAGTTAACGGATTTTCATTTCATAGATTAAGTTACATGGATTAAAAAAACTAGAAACGACATTACATGGATTGAAATAACTAATATTTAGAATTTAACAAGCTTCATAATTTCTCAAAGTTCACTTCATCATCGGTAAGATCACGATATTTAATTTCCGAAATCGGGATGGTTCTTAAGAATTTGGTGCACATGATCATATGCGAAATCTTTGTTGTTAAGTTGAGTATAAAGAGTTCTAGCATGTGCCTCCTACAAAATAAATAAACATAATCTCTCATATTTAGAAAATTATTGATTTAAAATATGTAGATAATTGAAAATATGAGGTTCCATTGAATAATAGTTACAACTTCTTCTAACGTCCATCCTCCCCGGGCATATTTGCATAAATTGAATGTATGATACCCATGTAAACTTTGATTTGCTTTTTTTATCACCGCCCACCTATTTTGAATAGTTTTCCTTGTTCTTCCATTTTCATTACCACCTCATCTACAAAGGCTTGAAACATTCTTTCCCAATAGTTGTTGACTCCTTGATTTTGTCCAACAATCGGTTGGAGACTAATTCTCACCCAAGCTCTTGTAATTTCCAAATCTTCATTTGTAGTGTATGCCATACTTGCACTTGATTGAAAAAAGGTTTGAAATTAAAAATAAAAATCAGTAGAGATGGGAAGCAAAGAAAATCTTGAGATAAAAAATCAGTGGATTGGTTTGATTTGTGTTCAAGAAGCCAATTTATAGAACAATTTTAAATTCAAAAATCTGACTGTTGGAACGCTATTCATATCAGCGTTAAGTGCCATTCTTAATGGCGTTGTTTCTGAGTCATTGATTAGAAGGAGACGTTGAGAATCCAATGGTCCAGAATGAAACACTATTGCGAATAACTTTCTGCGCTATTCTTATTGGCGCCTAACGCCAATCTTAATGACGCTCACCACAAAAAACATCCAGGAGCCACTTGACTTCCCCTTTCCTATACTTGTTTTTTTTCTGTAGTCTCTCATTTTTTTTCCTCTTGAACAAACTAGTTTTATGGTTTCATATATTGAATCAAATCAAATCAAAAGGAAGATAAAATTGAAAGAAATTGAAACTTTATTGATACTAAAAATACTTCAACTACATTGATTCCACTACATCAAATTGAAAAAATAAAGAAAAAGACATAATTGAAGCTACATAGTTCCATAAGATACATGGTTTCATATAATGAAATGACGAACATTGCTAGTACTAGGATAACCATAGTTTGCACCAAGTGTTCTAGGAGGATAACCATGTTTTTCCAAAATCCTATTTTGTTTATCCAACATAAATTGCTGCTTCCATTCCGGCAAGGTCTCAACCACCACATCCAACACTTCGAGTTCATGTTTCCAAAGCTAAATCCACGAATTTCTTGTTTGTCTCTGCAATAGTTAATATATATTCTTCTTGACCATCCAATCTTGCCATCTTCTTTGCATTTTCTTCACTAAAATGTTTCAAAATACGGTTGGTTCCGTCGTTGATGGCGGATATCTCTGAAGCCTCCCTTTGTTGAGCCTTTTTACCCGGTGGTGGACGAGGGACATCCTCTTCATGCCATCTTGGGTAGCTTCTTGCCGGAGTACTACTTGTTGAAGCATTAACACTAGGAGCCTCCATCTTCCTCATTTTGGGTAGGATATAATTCTTCGGGATTGAATCCATGAACATCGGCTTTGAAAAGTCGGTACACCTCTTCATTTTTAAAAGGTTTTCCCTTGCTAACCTTACAATATTCCAATCTAGCTTTTCTCTCCTACAAAAAACAAACAAAAACCCAAGTTAGAAATCCTTCAATAAAATAAAATGATATACATTAAGAAATCTTAATAAAACTTACAAGATCGTCTATTCCGCATCCGCTTGCATTGTTTCTATGCAAATTTCTTAAGATACCAACCTAAGTTTTGACATCTATTTTCAAGGTACCAAATCTGTTTTGTAACTTATGAACAGTCCTATCATACTTATTCCCAAAGATGCTTACATAGGTATCGAATACCCGCTCCCAAAACTGGTTTGATTTTTGATAAACTCCGGCAACACCATCAAGTGTAATGCTTATCCAAGCTTTGGTGATTGCAACATCTTCGGATGTAGCATATTTTGCCATGGTAAAAAAAAATCTGAATTGCAATGAATTTTAAGAAGATGGAGAAAAAAAATCTAGAGATTGAAAGGTTTTGGTTTGGGATGAGAAGTGATCAATTCACAGGGAAAAAATCGAATTCAAAAAAATAGTCGTTGAAACGCTATTCTTAATAGCGTTTTTTCGTGAGTCGTTAATTAGAAGGAGTCGTTGAAGATCTAATGGTTAGAAACAAAACGTTGTTCTTAATAGCGTTGGGTGATATTCTTAATAGCGCCGAACGCTATTCTTATTAGCGATTTTCTGGAAAAACATCCAGAAGCTGAGCCAATTCCTCAAGTTCCATACTTAGTTTTTTTTTCTTCTATTTTGAAAATCCATACTTGGTCTTTTTTCTTCTCTTTTGAAAACAATCAAAACCATAAATAATAGATTGAAAATCTTAATATTTCTTAATTTTAAAATCTAGAAATCATAGGATTGCAACCAAGTTGCTTACATACCGAAAGTGAATTCGAAATCTTACGAAAAAAGATTAAAGATGTTCTTCGAAATCTTACGAGAAAAGACTAAAGATGTTCTGGCGGGTAAACATCGTTAGGATCGAATTCACCATCCGAACCGTCAAGATTATCTGGAGGCGGAGGAGGAGATTTTGGTGGCATTTCACCATCTCTGAGACCTAGTACATGTCGTATCCAAATGTGTTGAACAAGATCATTGCGGAGTTGGAGATATGCCTCATCATTCCTTAACTCGTGGTATGACCTCGGTATTCCAATTGTTAGAGCATAGATCGGTCAACCTCGCATGCGTTGCTATATCAAGCATGTTTGTCCATGTTAGTGTTCAAAACTATAAAGTCTTGATTTCTAGCCTATTAGCTAAGTCTCGGACTAGGATAGGAAAAGTGTAGTTGAGCTCAAGAACTTCATGGTGATTCAACGACAATGACGAAGATCTACACTAAGGAAACGTGGAACTTCATCAACAAAAAGGTATGTGAAGACTTGAACTTATCTATCACTCGAAAGTCTATCTATTCTTCTCATACTTCTTATGAGACTAAAGTCATATGCTATATAGACTAGATCATATACACTTGATATTTTGAGCTGAGTATTTATTACTTATCTTTTACTCGAAATCATGTGTTGGTAAAGCGTTTCGCTTTGATCAGGTTTATCTTCACCTAGTGACGAAAGTCATGAAAGTCTCAATCACTTTGGAAATTGCTCTGACGAGAAAGGTCTGTTGTTCTACACGACTGAATATCGCCCTCTCAGAATGTTTCAATGATTGGAATGAGAGTTTATATTATATAACCATGTATTCCTTGAA
Source organism: Papaver somniferum (assembly GCF_003573695.1). Lineage (NCBI taxonomy): Eukaryota > Viridiplantae > Streptophyta > Magnoliopsida > Ranunculales > Papaveraceae > Papaver > Papaver somniferum. Next base: position 168,651,018 of record NC_039363.1, on the reverse strand, counting down.
CCGAAGTTTTCGAACTTTGTTGATCAAGAGAAATCGATAGGATTGTGGAATAGGCTTGCCAAGTCCGCAAACCCAATCCGCAGACTCAGTCTGCGAACTGACGGAAGTTCTCGACTGAGAATTTCTGCTGGGATTTCCAAAACTCGTTTGTGTGCGAAGTCCGCGAACTGGCAGAAGTTCTCGACCCGAGAATTTCTGCTGAGTTTGGAAAACTCAACCGATTAGCTTAAGTCCGCGAACCTGTTTGTGAGCTTAAGAGGTTATAATCGAAAGATGTGCTCTGAACATGGAACATTAATTATTAAGGAATACTTTATGCAAACCGTGGCTATAATGTTCATGAGCCGATTCTAATCGAATCGAATCATCTTTGTTTAAATTGTGTCTTGTGTAGTTACATAATATCTCATAGCATTTGAACAACTCTTAACTAGTTCAGTCAGTTGAACTAGTTATGGTGAAGAAGAACATGATTAATATGAGATGCTCATATGGTTGACCTTTTTGGTTATCATGTTGAACCAACATACGTGTACTCGTTTGGGCATGGTTTTCTCAAACCCAGTAAACGTGTACCCAAGTGTGTGTGACAAGCTATGTATTTCGATCTAACGGTTGAGAGATATTGGCTTGAATCTAAATCAGGTTTTCATCTAACGGTGAATAGAGTTTGCTTTGTACCTAAGGCAAAACCTTGATTTCAAAGACTATATATATGAGACATCTAGCATTGAGAAAACCTAATCCCCACACGTCTGTGTGCTACTAGTGCGCACGCTAGAGTCGATATCCATTAACTCTTGAGTTTCTTCTCTAAAATCGAGTTAACGACTTAAAGACTTCATTGTGATTGTGAAGCCAGACCGACACTACTTTTATCGTAGTTGTGTGATCTGATCTTGCATCTTCTATCGTACGAGTACAATCGATTGATTGGCTTGAGATCGTGAGAGTTCTCCGATAGGCAAGATAAAGAAGTCACAAACATCTTCGTCTCACTATTTGTGATTCCTCGATAATCCGCTTGTGTAGTCAGGAAGGATTGTAGAGAGATGATTGATTAATCTAGGCTTTTCTTTGGGAATATAAGTCCGGATTATCAATTGGTTCTTGTTACCTTGATTATGTATCTAAAGACGGAACAAAACCTAGGGTTTATCTGTGGGAGACAGATATATCCTTTCGATAGACGTTCGTTTATTATCAAGTCTGTGATTTTGGGTTGCAGCAACTCTTGGTTGTGGGTGAGATCAGCTAAGGGAATAAAGTGCGCAGTATCCTGCTGGGATCAGAGGCGTAGAAGTACAACTGTACCTTGTATCAATGGGAGATTGGTAGGGGTTCAACTATAGATCAGTCTGAAGTTAGCTTGGAGTAGGCTAGTGTCTGTAGTGGCTTAATACAGTGTGTATTCAATATGGACTAGGTCCCGGGGTTTTTCTGCATTTGCGGTTTCCTCGTTAACAAAAGTTCTGGTGTCTGTGTTATTTCTTTTCCGAATTATATTTTATATAATAGAAATAATACAGTTTGTGCATTCGTGATCATCAACTTATCTAATCCAACTTTTGGTTGTTGATTGTAGTTGATTGATCCTTGGACATTGGTCTTTGGTACCGTCCAAGTTATCTCTCTTTGATAAAGACTCTCTATTGATTTTAGCTAGACTAAAGATCAAATCTAGAGATTGAGATAATAACTCCTTGAGATACTTTTTTTCTAGATTGAGTCTAACTGTATAGTTGATTCTCTAGAAAAGTATTTCGGAGTTAGTCCATACAGATTGCTAAGCGAAATATTGGGTGGTGTTGTTAGACCCCCGCTTTTTCACCAGTAACCTTTCGTATTGGTTCGTTCACGACTTGACCCCAATCTAAATTACGTTTTTCATTCTCAATGACCATGTTATGCAAAATGAAACAAGCCTTGATAATAAATTTTATATCCTCCTTATCCCAATACATCGCTTGTTGGTATCTATTGAACAACGTATTAGCTGGCTGATTTGGAAGGAGAATTTTGAATGACTACACAATACAAGAAAATCGTGGATATATATTATCCGCCAAGTAGTAACCCTTGTCGTAGCTGTGGATGTTGATGCGGTAATTACAAGAAGCTGCTAAACCATTAACCATCTTATCAAAAAGTGGAGATTGAGCCAAGACATTCAAGTCGTTGTTCGACCCTGGCGTTCCAAAGAAACCATGCCAAAACCACCGATCATATGATGCCACGGCTTCTAAGATGATGGTAGGTTTTTTCTCATGTCCACGGAACGTACCTGCCCATGCTGTTGGACAATTCTTCCACTGAAAATGCATACAATCAACACTTCCAAGCATTCCAGGAAACCCTCAAGCCGCATTTTCTGCCAATAATATTTTCGTGTCTTCTCTTGTAGGAAGTCGCATATACCTTGGACCAAAGTTCCGAACAATTACCCTAGTAAACTTCTTCACATACATATAGACGGTCGGCGCTCCCATACGGACATAATCATATGTGCTATCAGCGGCTATGCCTTTACACAAACATTTCATCACGGCATACATCTTCGTGTGGGGAGAGTGGCCAAGTTTTCCGGTGCAATCAACTTGGAAATCAAAAGCAGGATCCGCAACAACTATTTCACTTAGAATACGTAATAAAAGAGGTCGGTATATACCCAAACGCCGGTGGAACTTCTTAGGGACCCAAGTACAGTTAGGTCCACAGTAGTCATGCATCATCCTTGCATCTCCGTCCTCTCGTTTCATGTCCATAATTTGTCGCGTCAATACTTCTTGAGGCACCAGTTGGAAGAGTCTATGCATTCTTTGAGTCATATACTGGTATACCACAATTGATCTCTCCTCGCTATCATCACCAATGCTAATATCGATACCATACGTCAATAGTACATACCTCTTTAGCGGATTTTCATCGTCCATATTGCACCTGTAAACAAAGCTCAAATACTGTAAGCATTCCAAGATTTTCGTACACACATATAAAGAAAAGACAAAAGAAAACACATTCATGCAAAATAGAAGATATTCATACACACACATAAATAAAAGACATTCATACACTAAAGAAACATTCATTCTCACATTCTTGAATTCATACACCATCAAGACTACATCTATGTTACCACAGTAAACCCGCTAATCACACGGTTCTATTCCCAACGTCCTTTGCACTTCATCACAAGTAAAACCATCACTATTATTTAACATTTGGGTGAATTATGTCTCTTGAATTCTTTCATCTGGTGTATCATCTAATGCGGCATCATGACTTGTGGCTGGTCTTTTACGACAATATTGGGAGTTTTCTGCAAGATCATAACATGATTGGGTTGATGTCGATCCTTCCCATATGTAATTCCCAAGATCTTATGCACGATCTTGTTCAAACCAATACCTTTGTAACATTTAACGTAGCAAAATTGAGCGCTAGATCTTTCCATTGCTCCTGAAAAGAAAACCAACATAACAAATATGTTAAAGAGCTTTTAATGTGTAAATAAAATCATAAAAATATGGCAAACAAAATAATTGAAAGATTTAAAACCAAAAATTACTAACCCTTGTTCCCCAACTGCTATCATACGTAAATGGAGGAGCTTCGGGTGGTTGCAAAGGCACTTGAACACGGTTGCCTTCACTGTATGAGCGTACCATATACCATGGAGTTTTTGGAAATTCAGGTGAAACTTGTGAGACATTGTCATACATATACCGTGTCGGATGTATTGGGGGGACCTGATTCACAAGAAATGTTGGATCTTGAGTACTTGCAGCTCCAACTTCATCTCTGTTATCTTGACGCAGCATTTCTGGAAACGAAATTCCAATAGATTATTGCTTCCACCACCACACATATCGGCTCTCTTCAACATGTTTATAGTCTCGTCCTTCAACCACATCAATAGGATCCCGTGGGTTAACAAGGTCTTCCAAACTTTCACGTGGACTTCTTGGAATTGTTATAAATCCCCTTGTTTGCCTTAAAAATCGTTCACCAAGATACATGATACTATTATCGCTTTCCGGATTAAAGAAAGCCACTCTTTGCATGGAGATTTCACGAGCATGCACTATATCAGGATGATCTCTATACACCAGTTGACCATGGTTGCCATAACGTTCCAACAATTGTCCTCAACTCAATTTGTTTGCGAGCTGTAGTAAGGGAGTGTTTAGCACTATCCATTTGAAACTTCACTAGACTATCTTTCTTAAATATCATAATCGTACGCCATACATCAAGAGGTACATCTTCTTTGAGAAAATGCGTCAAAGTACGAAAGTATATGTAAAACCAATATTCTAGAAGTATCGCCATTCCACACATGTTTTTTCCACCTCTAACAACCGCACTCATGCTACTATACAAGTGACTAAAACAAGCCAAACCCCAATCATAATCACGAATTGCATTCAAATCACGCAAGGAAGCAATCCAACCTTTGCTTGCTCATGTAGTGCTACGTGCCATTAATTTTTTTGAAATCACCCATAGTAAGAAGTATCGAGTCATAATCTCCAATTTTCATCATTAATTGGATTTTCATTAATATATTTTGCGAGGAAACTAATAGGAAAATCACCCGACTTCTTGCTGTAGTTTGCATACCCATGCATAAGTGCAAATTAGGTATTCTCTAGTTATTGGTTTTCTCTACTTTTCCATCTATTTGTAGCGATGTATTCCAATCTTCTACGACTATTTCCAATAGGAATTCCGGATAAGTGAACAAAATCTAAAGGGGTGAAACCAATTTCAAAATTTGGGAAAAGAAACGAATTGGTGCTATACCACCATCTCTCTATGATACCATAAGATAGTTGTTGATCAACTCTCTTAATTCTAATTTCAAAAAATCTAGCAAGTCCGGAATTTTGAGTAACTTCACTAGCGCTTTCATGAACCACTACACGATTATATAAATCCTCAAGGTCCTCCAAATTACTTCTAAAAACAATATCATATTGTTTATCATGTGGGTTTATACTTGTAGAAACATGTTTCTCATCCCACTCTTTTGCACTCAACAACATACACACATCCATGTCCACATCTATAAAAAATCATCAAATAAAAACTAGTCACACAATGCACTTAATTGTTTACTTAATGTAAATAAAACATGTTAATTCATTATCTCGTGGAAATTTCACACAATACACAATGTTCATTATCTAAAACCCTAAATCACATGTCAAATTCGTCATAGTCAGAATCAAAATTGTTATCATTCATCAAACAATCGGGTATCATGCATACAATAAACAATCATATCATCTAAATCCCCGACATTTCATCAAACCATAAAACAAAATCAAATTAGAATTTCACTAACCTCTCTTTGGATTCTCAATTAAATTGAGAAATTGAAGTATGCTTAGATTCCTTATGATGCCAAGAACAAACCCTTTGAACCAATTTCACTGATTTGAACCATCATGCCAGAAATCAACAAAGGGGTTTTAGGGTTTGGTTTTTCTTAATGTTTGAGAGAAGAGAAGAAGATGAACGAACTGAACTGGTGAAGGGGTCGATGGTGTTGTGAACAATAGCGCTCGGCGCTATTGATAATGGCGTTAAACGTTATTCACAATAGCGTTCAGCGCTATTAAAAATAGCGTTCTGACCGTTTACTCAAGTCAAGCGCTATTCTTAATAACGTTCCGATGCGCTATTCTTATTAGCGTTTAACGCTATTCTTAATAGCGTTCCTTTGGATTCCACCATTACACTTGCGCTTTCATCATAGTTCCAAGTACTGAGGTGGCTTGGAAGATGGAAGATGGATGGATTCCACCATAAGACTTGCTCTAACACGTGAGACTCCACCAGGGCACCAGAGCTTAGTTGAGACATGGACGGTGTTATGCTACAGTTCGTTTATCCGAATATGGGCAGACGCGTCATCTTTCTGAAGGCCACTAACGGCTAGGAGTTGGTGGGACGTGGCAGCCATCAAACCACGTTCTTCTTTGACGTACATCACAAAGAATCAAAACAACACCTCCTCTTGTGATGGAACAAAGTGAATTTGAGCAACAACGGAAGAAAATGAGTGCTGGCGTTGATTCATGGCCGTGAACATAAGGGGGTCAACAAGAGTATTTTCAAAGGGTTGCGAGATGCATTAGAAGCTGAATTAATAGCCGAATTTGCGAGTGCTGGTGTTGAATGATGAGGATTTGTACTGATAAAACAGGGAATAAGAACTGGTGTCGTAGCCATTGAACAGTGGGGTAGAAGAGTTTGCAGTTGATTGTATGGACGAATGGCCCTTACGCTAGCTGAAATGGAAGATGACTGGAGATGGATTCTAAAAATGGTGGCTGCACTGATCTTTTAGTCGAGGGGAATAATAGTTGTCTGCAGAACTCTCGGCAGTGGTGGTCGTTTATGCATGGAAGCAGATGGAATTAATTTCCATAAACTGCAGAATTCTCGGTGTTACGGTACCAACACCTATTCCTGGTAGAATACTTAATTAGTTTTTCTTTATTTGGTATAGTTCAGTTTCCTTGTTAAGTTAGAACTACTTTGCTTGTTTCGCACGTATTACTGGCCATATATATTTGGCTCTCGAGTTCTGTAAGGGGTTAACAAGTTAAAAAACCAACTCTTATTCAACTTCTCTTCTTCTTATCTTCCTTATTCCTCTGTTCTCTTCTTCTTCAACTTGTTATAACCAAAATTCTCGTGTGTTTAACCCTCACCAAAAGGGTATATCAAGTTACTTAATTGTCTGTCCATTGTATTTGGATCTAGAACCCTAATATCTGGTACAGAGCAAGGTTGCGTTTTTACCAAAAAAAAATTTTTTTTACAATGGGCGGTCATGACTATACGGATAACTTGAAGGGCGTTCATGACAGCGTTACAAGTATGTCTGCTAAAATTGATTCCCTCCTTCAGAAAATTACTGATGATCTGGCAGCAAGAGAAACTGCTAGAGAAGAGGATCTCGCAGCAAAAGAAACAGCTAGAGAGGAGAAGAAACTTGCTCGTAAGGAAGAGGCCGATGCTTTAACAAAGAGTTTGACAGAGGGTCTAGCTAAGACTTTTGAATCAGCTCTCACAAATTCAATACGCTTTGTCCTTGACGAGTTTATACCTAAAAAGAACACTGAAGGTGAAGGTTCTGGTGTTCCACCCAAAACACCTCCTGTTCGTCCTGGTATACTTGACACCCCTCGTCCTCCACCAGTGCAGTTGAAGTTTCCCGTGTTTGATGGTGACGACCCAGATGGTTGGATTTTCCAGGCAGATCAATACTTTCTTTGGCATTCTATTGCTAATAATCTGAAAGTAAATTTAGTTGCTGCTCATCTCAAAGGTGAGGCTAATGCTTGGTTCAGGTGGAAACGAACTCAACAGCAGATTCTCACATGGGTTACGTTTTTTACTCTTCTTCGTGAGAGATTTCAGAAAACGTTTGTGGATCCGAAAATCGCAATTAGTACAAACAAACAAAAGGGTTCAATTAAAGATTTTCTTCCTGAATTTGAACATCTTCTTAACTTTGTGGATTTTGAGGAAAGTCACTTAATTAACCTTTTTATTCTCGCTTTAAAACCAGAGGTCGGAAATGTGGTTAAGTTGTTTGAGCCTACAACTTTGTCTTCTGCTTTTAAGAAAGCACTCAATCAGGATGAAGTTTTGTTGTCTACCAGACAGTCATGGCGGTCAAGACAGAATACTGTTTCTACTACTCCTCAATTTCGAAAACCTTCTCCACCTGTGGGTAAGAAACTGCTTACAGTGGAAGAGCAAAGGGAACGTCAAGCCAAAGGCTTATGTTTCAACTGTGATGAACAGTACAAGCGAGGGCATGTCTGTGTGCAGCCGCAGTTATTGGTTTTAGAGGCGGATCCATCCGCAATTGATGACAAGGAGGTCTTATCAAATGAAGATAGCACTGAGGAAGATTTTACAACCGCAGACACTTCTCAGGATCAGGTTCAAACTACAATCTCTTTACATTCTTTGCTTGGTTCTTCGTTTCCTAAGACAATGCGCTTGGAAGGCTACACCAAATCTCAACCTCTTTGTGTCCTAATCGACTCTGGATCTACGCATAATTTTTTGCTTCCAAGATGGGCTAAGCATTGTGGCTATTCCATCCATTCAGATGTTACAGCTTTGCAGGTCACAGTCGGTAATGGTACTCAAATGCCAACTAAAGGATGTTGTCTGAATGTACCAATTACACTTCAAAATCACTCTTTCACCACAGATTTTCATCTTTTAGAGATTGGGGGTTATGATGCCGTGTTAGGAGTTCAGTGGCTACGAACATTGGACCCAATCGTGTGGGATTTCTCCAACCTCACAATGCAGTTCACAGTAAATGATACAGCCGTCTATTTACAAGGGAGTAATTGCTCATCATTCATGTTGATGGATTCTGTGCCTATGCTATAATTACTCTGTCGTGAAAGTTATGTTGTTCTGTTCCAACTGACCGCAGTAAATGCTTCAATTAATGATTCGGTTTCAGCTACTAGTACCAATTTACCAGTTTTACAAGAACTTCTTTCTCAATATGCTGATATTTTTGCTACACCGACTACATTACCTCCTGAACGAATACAGGATCACCGCATTCTTTTGGTGTCGGGTGCTACTCCAGTCAACATAAGACCGTACCGTTATCCATATTTCCAAAAGGATGAAATAGAGAAAATAGTTACTGAACTACAAGACTCTGGCTTTATCCGACACAACAACAGTCCCTACTCTTCTCCAATATTAATGGTACGCAAGAAAGATAATTCATGGCGCATGTGTGTCGATTATCGGGCATTGAATAAACTCACTGTGAAGAACCGTTTTCCGATTCCAATGGTTGATGAGTTATTAGACGAATTGCATGGTGCTGGAGTATTTACAAATCTCGATTTGCGTTCAGGGTACTACCAGATTCGAGTTCATCCTGATGACATTTCTAAGACAACCTTCCACACTCATGATGGCCATTACGAGTCCCTCGTTATGCCGTTTGGTCTGTCCAATGCACCAGTAACCTTTCAGGGACTCATGAATTTTATCTTCAGAGCTTATTTACGAAGGTTCGCGTTGGTCTTATTTGACGACATTTTGATCTACAGTAAGAACTTGTCTGATCATCTACTTCATTTACAATTAGTATTTGATCTTCTTCGTACCCATAAACTCTTTGTGAAGGAGTCTAAGTGCACATTTTCACAACCTACAGTAGGTTACTTGGGATATGTAATTTCTGCTAATGGGGTTTCAGTCGATCAAGAGAAGATCGAATGTATTGTTTCGTGGCCTATTCCTACAACAGTCAAGCAACTACGCGGGTTTTTGGGATTATCCGGCTACTATCGTAAATTTGTTAAGGATTTTGGCAAGATTAGTGCTCACTTACTCAACTATTGAATAAGGATGCTTTCGTATGGTCTGACGATGCTACTACTGCCTTTCGTAATCTTCAACAGGCTTTATCCTCCACTCCAGTGTTGATACTTCCGGATTTCTCAAAAGAATTCGCTCTAGAATGTGATGCTTCAGGAGAGGGGATAGGTGCAGTACTACTCCAATCTGGTAGGCCTATTGCCTTTCATAGTAAGTCATTAGCTCCTAAGAATCTTAATTTATCGGTTTATGAGAAGGAAATGTTAGCAATTGTGTCAGCTGTGCACAAGTGGAGGGCATATTTATTGGGTAGACACTTCAAAAATTTTACTGATCATAGAAGTCTCAAATACTTTCTATGTCAAAAGTTGTCTTCTATGGAACAACAGAAATGGGTTTCTAAACTTTTGGGTTATGATTACGAAATCATTTTTCGTCCAGGCAAAGACAATGCCGCTGCAGATGCATTATCTAGAAGAATCAGCACACACTTCAGTTTGTCTACACCAATATTTTCAGGGATCGATGATATAGTTCAGGAGTGCCATACTGACATGGAATTGGGTGGTTTGATTCAGCAGTTAATTACATCCCATGATTCTAAGACTAATTTTGCTTATCTCAATGGCATTTTACGTTACAAAAATCGGATTGTTGTGGTTCCTACGTCTGCGTGGTGCCTCAAACTTTTAGAAGAATTTCATACCAATCCAATTGGTGGCCATTCTGGGTATTTACGCACTTACAAGAGGGTACAACAGAATTTCTATTGGAGAGGACTCAAAAAGTCAGTCAAGAACTTTATCTCGCAATGCGATATCTGCCAAAGAAACAAGTCAGAATCTTTAGCACCACCAGGTCTGTTGAATCCTTTACCAATCCCCGATGATGTGTGGCTCGACATATCGATGGATTTTATTGATGGGTTTCCTTCTTCGAACCGGAAAAATTCAATTTCGGTTGTGATTGATCGATTGTCTAAATACGCTCATTTTATAGCACTAAGAAATCCATACTCAGCTAGCTCGATTGCAGAAATATTTGTGAAAGAAATAGTTCGTCTCCATGGCATGCCAAGAAGCATTGTTAGTGACCGTGATCCAATTTTCTTAAGCAAATTTTGGGAGTCTTACTTTTCTCTTCAGAAGACACAATTGTGTCATAGCTCGGCTTATCATCCACAATCTGATGGACAAACTGAAGTCACAAACCATACATTGGAGTGTTATTTACGGTGTTTTGCTGGGATGAAGCCAACTGATTGGACGAAATGGCTTCCATGGGCTGAATGGTGGTATAATACCAGTTTTCATTCCACTATTCATATGACACCCTATCAGGCTTTATACAGTCGTCCTCCGCCAACTATTTCCTCTTATTTTCCAGGCTCTTCTTCTGTTCATGATGTGGACTTAACTCTAAGGGCTCGTGATCATACACTTAAAATCCTGAAGTCCAACTTGCTTGCTGCCCAAACTCGTATGAAGAACTATGCTGATAAACATCAAACCGAACGAAAATTTTCTGTTGATGATTGGGTTTATCTTCGCCTGCAGCCTTATCGACAGACGACAGTAGTTCACCAATCCTTCTCTAAACTATCTCCTAAGTTTTATGGTCCTTATAGAGTTATTGAAAAGATTGGTTCTGTCGCTTATAAGTTGGAATTACCAGCCACCAGTCGTATCCATCCGGTGTTTCATGTTTCGCAACTTAAACTTAAGCTTGGTAACCATGCTTCAGTGCAGCAATCCTTACCTTCTATAGTTGATTATGAGAAATAGGAACCAGATTCGATAATTGAGCGTCGAATTTATCAGAAAGGTAATAGTGCAGGGACAAGATGGTTAATTAAGTGGAAGAATCAACCCCATGAAGACGCAACCTGTGAGGATGCAGATGAATTCTTGGTTCGTTTTCCAGAGTTTGAGGCTTGAGGAAAAGCCACATTTCAAGGGGGGTAGGATGTTATGGTACCAACACCTATTCCTGGTAGAATCCTTAATTAGTTTTTCTTTATTTGGTATAGTTCAGTTTCCTTGTTAAGTTAGAACTACTTTGCTTGTTTCGCACGTATTACTGGCCATATATATTTGGCTCTCGAGTTCTGTAAGGGGTTAAAAAGTTAAAAACCAACTCTTATTCAACTTCTCTTCTTCTTATCTTCCTTATTCCTCTGTTCTCTTCTTCTTCAACTTGTTATAACCCAAATTCTCGTGTGTTTAACCCTCACCAAAAGGGTATATCAAGTTACTTAATTGTCTGTCCATTGTATTTGGGTCTAGAACCCTAATACTCGGCATTGGTGTCCGTTAGTGCTACAAAGAAGTAACGAAATAGAGATGTTCATGGCAGCGTACACGGTGGTGGTGGTCAGATAGGGAAGTTTTTCTCGATGGGATGGTCGTAATTGGTGTCAGTTCATATTGTGAGTTTTGGTGTATCAGCTATGAAGAGTATTTAGAAGGCCAGGGAATAGTAGTGTCGAGATGGTGTAGTTGGTGCTATGGCTGAGAAGATATTTGATATTGGGTCTCATTTGGAATTTTTGTTCAAAACATGGAAACAAAATCTCTTGATTTGAATGAGTACGAAATGAATTGAATTTTGGAATATGGTGTCAGAAGGGATGATTTGGTGCATTTTCATTGGTTGGTAATATTTTTGTGACGTGAAGGAAGAAAAAAAAAAAAGAACTCAAAATCTTCAAGGGGTGAGCCCTTACACAGGGACGCATGGGGAGAAGGTTTTTGAAGTTTTGTTTTCGATTCTTCATTTTTGATTAGCTAGAGTTTGATTTTAATATGTTTATGGCTTTTGAGAAAGCCATGTCCAGCCAGAGTCATGTTAGGGTTTAAGTAGAAACCAATTTAATTGTGTAAACTCTACATTTATATGCTCAATAATGATTTGAATGACTAATAGTTTTTCTTCGTATAGCTTGGTATTTTATTGTTCATGTGATTTTCTTGATTATTTATGATTTTCAATTGATATGGCGTGCTTTGGTTAAGTTCTTTGACGTGATATGCTTTAGGATTGATAGGTAATGCTTTAGAATCACTACCAATGAAGCGAAGAAAACTATAGCTGAGACACAATATTTGAAAAAGCATGGAATATATTTTTAAAGATTAGTAGAGTTTGCATAGTTAATTGGTGGAAACCGAAAATCCTAATAACCCGATCTCATTTCGTTTATTATTAAAATTATTTATTGTTCCATTTTGTTTCGAATTTCTGAAAACCCATTAAAATATTATCTATTTGATTATTTGGTTTTGGTATTAGTTGGTAGAGTATTTCACACTCCTCGTGGGAACGACCTGTACTTGCCATTGTTCTACTAGTTAGACGTTGTGCACTTGCAGTATTATTATCGTAGGTTTCCTAACCTACCAAATTTTTGGCGCCGCCGACGCAGACTTGTCTTTAGGCTAGAGTCTTTAGGTTTTTTTTTTTAGGTTTATTTATTTATTTATTTGTTCTACTTTACGTTTTTGGGTTTTTGTCTTTTTACTACAGATTTTGGAGTTCGGAACGAAAGAAAAATGTGCCAAAGCTTTTGGTGAATACTTAAAGATTTGAGTTAAAGACAAAGCAAAAAGAGCGAAAGAAAATTAAAAAAAAAAAGAGAGTGAGATAATTTATTTTATTTTTTTAGATTGTATTAGGATATCTTATATTCTTGTAATTTTCTTTTTCTTTTGCACTTTATTTTTTGGACTTTGGACTTGGAAATTCTTTTATTTTTAAACCCTACGGAAGGGTAGTATTAAATATTAAACTGTCTGCAGAGAAGGACGACGATTACGATATGGCCTCGGCCCCTCGGGTTCGTACATGAAATTGGAATCGTGGTCCGAGTCGACTTCAGCGGTTCATCCCCCGTCTAGAACGGGAGGTAAGTTTATCTAAACACCCGCGAGTCCCATGTCAGCGGGTTTACTGTATTCCTTCGTTTGCATATATGTTGAGGAATTGAAAACGGATGCTTTAATTTCCTAGTAAAGGGCAAGGACTGGCCATACAAGATAAGGGTTCGGATTTCATCACCGTTCTCTTCTTGCCCGCCTTAGGAAAATGACACCAAACGCGAACCCAAGCTTAAAATACTGATTAGAACGAGACCGATAGGGTAACGAGCTTAATAGGAAAGTCATTCGAAAAATATTGGTTACTCTTTTAAGCATACTTCGAAGTTCATGATGGTTTCTGTGAGTTGAATGCGCCGCATTCTAATGCCGGTGAGGCCTTGGGTATCAAATCTTTACTAAGCTTCCTTCGTCTCTATTCAACTTACTTTAACTCGGATTGATTTCAGAGGAGTTTGCTTAAATTGTAACGAATTCCATTTCGAAGGATTAGAAGTTGGTCTAGAAACAATCTAAGTGGAGCCATCATGCTTTTTGTTTGCTAGAAATCAGTAGGTTTGTTGTGGTGGAGTCAGCCTTGTTTGTGTTTGCTTAGAACTTTCCTTCCTTTTAGGACTTTTCTTTTAAATTTTTTATGCCCGAGGTCATTAGAGAAGGGGCTTGGAAAATAAACACTCTAGGTAGTTTGATTAGTGATAAACCTAGTAATTCTTCTTGTGGAAGCGGGGAGCTCGAAGACTCTTCTTTTGAGAGCCCCGTTTTTGGAAACTTCAGTTTTGGAAACTTCGTGAGGAAAGTACCCCTAGTACTTCAGCTGTGCCAGCAATGGCTACTTTGAAAGATTACATGTACCCAACTAGGACCAATCGAGCTTCGTACATTAAATTGCTAGCCTCTACGGCTAATTATGAGTTGAAACCTGGTATCCTTCAGATGGTCCCTATATTCTTAGAAAAAGATTATGAAAATCCTTACTTTCATGTTAGGGACTTTCAAGAAGTTTTTGGAACAATTAAGATTAAAGACCTTAGTGATGAAGTCTTGAAACTTAGGATGTTCCCCTTTTCCTTAAGATATAAAGCCAAGTCTTGGCTGAATAACCTATCATCTGGGTCTATAGAAACATGGGACCAACTTACTGTTGTTTTCTACCTAAAGTTTTTCCCTAAGCATAGAACCGCATCTTTTAGGCAGAAAATTAGTTCCAGTGTGCAATAAGAAGGAGAATCCCTTTATAGGTTTTTAGAGATATTTAGTGATCTTTTGTCGCAATGTCCTCACCATGGGTTCGAGAAAATGAAACTAGTTGAAATTCTTTGTGATATTGCAATTGATTATGGGATATGTATTGTTTTCGTCCGTGAACTTGAAGGTCCCATATATTTTATAAAGTAAAGTCGTTCATAAATTGGTATTCATATTGATGAAAGGACGAATGTACTTTTGACAAATACAAAATTTATGCATATGCAGTCATGTATTTGATGGAAAATATGATAAAATCTTTTGTGTGACAAGGATAAAGTATATTATGTCATTATGCAAATAGTGATGGAAAGATAGAATAGATCCTTGTATGAATTCCGCGGTATTGATCTTCATTGATCCATTCTTTTTGTATTACCGTGAGACTCCATAATCTGTCTTATGTCGAGAACGATACAACTAAGTTGATTACTTTGTGATTAAATTTGTTGGTTGTTCCGTAAGATACTTTATGTCGAGATTTTTTGAACTAAATTAATCATCTTGGTTGGTTATTTAGTTATTTGCTCCGAAAGTCTTCTTTTGTCGAGCAAAACAATTAACAATTAAATTGATTACTTCTGTGATTAGTTTGGTTGTGTTTTCCAATTAGATTAATTATAGGTTCTCTTGTAATTATTCTAGTTGAGTTTTCATATATTCCACAAGTCCTTGTGTTGAGTATATGGACGGCTATACTAATCATGTTCTATTGGTTAATGTAGTCGTATATTCTATAAGGTTTTCCTTATGTTGAGTATGCGAACGATTAATTTAGTCATCTCCGTATGATTACCTTAGTCGTAGCTCCGTAAGTTTACTTATGTTGAGCACAATCAATTAAATTGATCACTTTTGTGGTTTGATTTAGTTGCGTATTCCAATTAAATTAATCATGGGTTTACTTGTGATTATTTTGATTGAGTTTTGGATATAGAAAATCATTCCTATGGTTTTTGGTGTCCAATTAAGAATCCTTCTTTTCTTTCGAAATTAAGGTCGCTTTTGTTGTTCTTTCGGGAATGACATCAAATGGGGGAGAGTTCTTTTGAACTGGTGCTTAATGGTAATATCTTGCGGGGTGTGCGGCTGTGGAATTTTATAGGGGTTATCTTGTATCTTAAAACTCCTTGATGAATGCATTTAGCTTCGGCTTTATGATTGAATCTAAATTAAGTTGGTATGTATTTTTTCTTTTAGTCTATGAAACGTCTCTTCTCGGAAATTTCATTAGGATCCCGTTCTTGTACCTTTGCCAATTTTATTGATAAAAAGGGGGAGAATTAATGTGTAGTTATACTACATATACATATGGTTTTCGGATCATTGTGTAAGGGGGAGTGGTTTCCATGTGAGATGAAGTATTGACTAAGGGGGAGTGATACATATCACCGTAGTATTATTGTTAAAGTCGTGATGCAATTGGACTTTGATGTTACGTAATAATACTATGTCACAATATAATGATGATCGAGAATCTCGATTTCTCTCATTGTTATAGCTACGGATCTTCAACACGGTGATGCTAAACTTGCAACCTTTGGGATCATTGGAGTACTTGGAAGGACGAAGATTTCAGGGAACGTTGAAGATTAGAGTATGGAATAAGAGCCATTAAAGTTTATATTTTTTGTATTCATATGTATTAAAATTTTTGTCAATAAAATTGACAAAAGGGGAGATTGTTAGAGCATAGCTCGGTCGACCTCGCATGCGTTGCTATATCAAGCATGTGTAGAATGGTGATTTAGAGTTGTAGATACTG
This sequence comes from Papaver somniferum, assembly GCF_003573695.1. Lineage (NCBI taxonomy): Eukaryota > Viridiplantae > Streptophyta > Magnoliopsida > Ranunculales > Papaveraceae > Papaver > Papaver somniferum. Next base: position 168,634,743 of record NC_039363.1, on the reverse strand, counting down.
AGTGATGTGAAAGCCTACATCTTCAGATTAAGGTAAACATATTTTGGTATTTGGAATAAATTATTTAGTTATTTGAAATTAATGATTTGATACTATGTATATAATGAGGTTGATCTGGGGTTAGAGTTGCATCTAGAATGGTTGTAGAGTTTGTTGCATCTTTATTGTGCATTAGGGGCAGTGGCCTATGCAATGGCCTTAGCCAGATTACATTTAGTCTAGATGACTCAACCTAGTGATTCTGACTCAGTCAATCTCACTGAGTTAAATGTAAAACTGATTCACCTGAATTAGTCTTGTAGACTGAGTTAGCCCACCGATTTTCCCAGAGCTGGACCCTTGAACCCGACTCAACTCAGTTGATTGGACCTTGACCAGTGGACCTTGGACTTGACCTTTGACTGACGTTGACCGTCATTTGACCTGTGACCGTTAGTTTGACCGTTAGTAACCGTTAGCTGACTCAGGTTAAGTGCTGTTGGTTTGGTTTGAGCAAGATCATGGAATTGTTAAGGGTAATGTTAAGTGCAGGTTGTAGACCTAGTGTTGCAATTGTTATGTGGATTAGTATTGTAGCTAGCTGAATGTAGAAGGAGTGTGGCTTAGCACTGCATTTGCAGGTAAATCTTAAGTTGCTATTGTATTTCAAATTGTAGAATTACTTTATAATGAATAGTTTATGGTTAGATCAAATGAATAGATTTAAGTTGAACTGGGACTAGTGTTGCACTTGTGTGAGAATCTTTGGCCTGTGTTGTGGCTCAGGCTAGTATCCTTTATGTCAGTTAGATGTCTGACTGATTCGACTCACTTGATTTAGATCATCTGACCGAGTTAACTCAGTCTAAATCAGTTTCAACTGACTGAGTTGACTCGTGTGACTATTTGACCAGGACTTTGACCCGACCTTGACTGTTAGCTGACCTGTGACCGTTAGTCTGACCGTCAGAGACCCTTGGTTGACTTAGATGGACTGAACTTTAGTTAATGGGATTAGAACCATTAGAAAAAATTGTATGAGCCTTGTGTGAGCCTTTTGGCTAGATTCTTAGAGTTCTTGTGTGATTAACAGTTAGCCTATTAACAGCGATCGATTCAGAGGATGAACCAGTGGATTCGCAGATCTCGATGTAGGCGTGGCCTGTCATCAAAAGAGGTGGGAATACTTTTAACTCTTTTGAAACCATTTGTTTCTTTTACAAAAGTTTATGTTTAACAAACTCATGCATCGCCTGTTCGTGCTTTTCATGCATTGTTTAATTTGTGTTATGATTGTTCTGTTGATTCTTTGAATCTTTCCATGGATTAGAAAGGGTTTGTAATGTTTGTCGTCATTATGAATTTTTATGGGAAATGAAAATTTCCACGTGTGGTATATAGGATAAGCTCCTTCATTTATATCTACATGAATTCAACTTTTATGCTTACTAGGTGTGGAATAACCCGGCATCAATATAGCTATGTAGGTGTGGAAAAACCCGGCATCACTATTATATATTGTTTGAAGAAGGAGTTTGTCCATATACATTGTTTGTGCATTTCCACTGACTTAGTCACTTTGATGTTTGGGAAAACGTAATTGTTTTTCAGATTTTGTTCGTGATTTCTTTAAAGTTAAATGTTATTCATGTGGGGCACCCCTTTTAGGGACGATGTGCTCACCCATTCCCACTTTCAGTTTCAGAGACAGATCAGAGTTACAGCAAAAGCTTCGAGGAGTTGACTCCGTTACTTAGTTAACTTGTGCTATGCTTATTATGTTGTGTATTCTATTCTCAAACAAAATAAATATTGTATGTTATTGTATATATATTTCTGAGTGGGGTTAGTTTTGGGTTAAGTTTTATAGCAGATTTTCTAATTGAATGTTTAAGTAAATGTTTTAGATCCTTAGTGCCTCTTTGTTTAGTTAATCTCTTGGACTAGTAGGATGCCATCTTTGGGGGCGCTACAAATCATACCTTTGATGACATTCCCATAGAGAGTGGTTTAAACCAACAAAACCTACAGTAGTATCAGTGGTGTTAGAGCGTGGCTCGGTTGAACCCACCATGCGTTGGTATGTCAAGTTTGGTTGTCATATTTTAGTGAATCAAAACTCATGTTAAGAGTCGCTTGATTATGTGCTAGAGTTAAACTTCGTATTGGTTAGCTTGAAAGTATTAGGATATGAGACATTACAAGTATTGCTAAGACTTGAAGATGTGAAGAAGCAATGAGATACAACGACAACAATCATCCTTCCACTTGAGGTTATTGATATTTGACTTGAACTGTTTCATTCCCTAACGTATCTTTCAAGTCGTGCATATTGAAAACGTAACTGCGAAGCATATTTGAACTCTAGATAGACATAGTATTAAGGAATACAATACGAGGTTTATTGCTTAACCATTATGTAGGATCAGAATCTCGCAACAATTATGTCTCAGCGAAATTATCAACGGTACAACACAATAGGGTCGCAGAACAATTTCAGAAACGACGTCAGCAAGGATCATGAGAAAGATATGATAGTCCTGCAAAAATTAGAGAGCTTGCGAAATTAACATTTGTAAGGTTGCGAGAATGTCGCAAACCATATCCGAAAATAAAGGACAGATTAGCTATCATCCATTATGTATTTCCTTATAAATAGTCATTCGAATTGTAAAGAAAACAGAGAGATCTTTTTTGAGTAAGAAACAAGTAAATAGGAGATAGAAAGTTCAGAGCAGAGATCATTCTTGACTTATTTATCTTTCTTGTAAGAACATTCAAAAGTTAATCAATAAAATTAAGAATATAAACCTAAAAATGAGTTGATCAACAATGAAATCATATGAGGGGTGTAGTGTAGGATTTCCTGCAACTACACATTAAACTTGGTAGATAAGACATCGCCATAATCATTTGAATGCTATTGTGATTATGTATGGGTATAAGGTGAGTATTTCATCCTAGGGAACAATGTTTACATGTGTTCTAAGGAAGTAAGTTCATAAACTTGTTTTGTGGACTGAAAAGGAAATTTCTAGGTGTTATTGGTTTAGTTATTCATTGCATATCTTATGAACAACCAATATGTGTGATGAAGTAGAACCGCTCACAACTTGTTGTGTTTTTGGTAGAACTATTCACAAAGGCCTGACTTTTGTATTGGTATAACTTTTATTAGTGAAACCAATCTTAAGTAATCATCTTGGTATGATCGGATTATGACTGCCTTGGGGAAAGGGAATCGATCCTTGTAAGGGAAAGGAAACCGATCCTAGTATGGGAAAAGGGGAACCGATCCTTGTAAGGGGTGCAGTACATCAAGGGGAACCGATCCTTGTATGGGGTGCAGCAAGGTTTACAGCAGAAAGGGGAACCGATCATGTGAACATGTGAAACACATATAAGTTAGATACCATATATATGTGGGGAACCGATCCTAGTACCTAATCAACCTTTAGCGCCCCCAAAGCTAGCAGCTGACTAATCCAAGAGATTAGCTAAATAAAGAGGCACCACGAATCTAAAACAAAAACTTAAACTTTCAATTAAGAAAACTGCTACAAAAACTTAACCCAAAACTAACCCCGCTCAGAAACATATATACAAGAACTCCTCTCAACTGATACATATACAATAGTTATTTGGTTTACAAATAGAATATACAACATAATAAACATATCAGAATATAACCAACTAACGAAGTCAACTTCTCGGAGCTTTCGCTGCTCAACTCTGATATGTCTCTGAAACTGAAAGTGGGAATGGGTGAGCACATCATCCCTAAAAGGGGTGCCCAACAGGAATAACATTTAACTTTAAAGAAATCATGAGCAAGATTTGGAAAACAATACATGTTTTTCCAAACGTCAAAGTGACTAAGTCACTGGAAAACATAAACATGTATGGACAAACTCCTTCGTCAAACAATGTATAATATGGTTGTGTAATTTCGAGCTCGCAAATCCACACCTAATAGTATATATGGATGTCGACAATTCCGAACTCGCAAACTGCCGACCAATATATCATAAAAGCTCTAGGTATAAATGTGAAGGAGCGTATCCTATATACCACAGGTGGAAATTCTTATTTCCCATACCAATTCATGACGACAACGAAACATTACAAGTCCTTTCCAAACCATGGAAAGATTCAAAGAATCAACAGAACAATCATAACACAACTAAACAATGTAGGAAATGCACAAATAGACAATGCGTGAGTTTGTAAAACATAAACTTTTATAAAAGAAACAACAATGGTTTCAAAAGAGTTAAAAGTATTCCCACCTCTTTCGATGACAAGCCATGCCTACCTCGAGATCAATGATCCACTGGTTCATCCTTCAAATCGATCGTTGTTAATAGACTAACTGTTAATCATACAAGCACTCTAAGACTTTAGCCAAAAGGCTCACAATATAAACTCATACATTTCTCTAGATATAAGATAAGTGAACTAACTGATGGTTCTAAGCCCATTTATGGTTTTACACCTTTTATTATTCATCCTTAGCATAACTAAGAGTTTGCTAATCTAATTAGATTGATTTTAGAGTCCATAGCTAAGTCTTATGAATATCTACAACTTTGTAGAAAAAAAACCAAAGTCTAATTCGGAACACAAGAGGTCCAAAACATCTAATTAATAAAACTTCCCTAAGCCCAAGTCCACTAAATCGGTCTATTAATCTAAGGCCCAGTCTATCTGAGTCAGCTAACGGTTACTAACGGTCACAGGTCAAATGACGGTCAACGTCAGTCAAAGGTCAAGTCCAAGGTCCACTGGTCAAGGTCCAATCAACTGAGTTGAGTCGGGTTCAAGGGTTCCACTTAGGGAAAATCGATGTGCTAACTCAGTCTACAATACTGATTCAGGTGAGTCAGTTTTACATTTAACTCAGTCAATCACTAGGTCGAGTTATCTAGACTAAATGTAATCTGGCCAAGGCCATTGCATATGCCACTGCCCCTAATGCACAATCAAGATGCAACAAACTCTACAACCATTCTAGATGCAACTCTTACCCCAGATCAACCTCATTCTATACATAATATTAAATCATTAATTTCAAATAACTAAATAATTCATTCCAAATACCAAAATATGTTTACCTTAATCTGCAGATGCATGCTTTCACATCACTCAGTATCTACAACTCTAAATCACCATTCTACATTCTCGAATTACTACCACCTCAGATTAGTTCTACATAGGCAACTGAGATTGGATTCTTTCTTTCTTTTCCTCAATTGAAAAATCACCTCACAACTATAAACACCCGACAATCTTCATCCCCTCAGCTGTAAGACTATTCTTCTTACTAAAGTACACTTTCAAATCCAAAACCTTCACAACTGCCGCTAAGCAATGAACTGCTTCCACTCAACTCAATTCACATTCCCTAGTTCAATTCATTTATCATCAGTTTCATTCCCATCTGCAACTATCTTTAACTGTAACTCATATTATCTCCTGTCTCTTTAACCATGACAGCCAACATAACCCCAATAACCTCATCTTGAATTACACATCACCATAACCACCACTGCATCAATACAGTAAAACACACTACCACTTCTGCATCAATTAACACACTTCAAAACATCTAATCTCAGTTCCCCTGCAACAACACTACCACAGCAAATTTCCATTCTCACCATTTTCATACATGCACATTGAACTGCAACAGAAATCAACATATGTATCATTCATTGTAACAAAACTCCATTCATTCTAAACTCAGTTGTAATTCAACCTCCAACTTAAATATCTTAAATTCATCCCAAACCTTAACACCCCAACAGTTCTACTTCATACACTCAAACAGAAACATAATCAAAACGATTATAAATATCTTCAATCCAATAAAAAAGATTTACCTCAGTTCAGGTTCCTTGAACAAAATAGAAGACTCTAAATCCTTGCCTTGTCCACTCTTCAATCATCTCAAGACCACCACCATCTGCTAAAACCAGCTCTTCTCTTCTTCTCTAGTGTGAGTCTCATAATCATCAACCTTCAGAACCCTAACTCATAAAATTGGGGAAGAACATGACAAATTCTAATTCTCAAATTTCCTAATCAACCTTCTTCCCTGTAAACAAATCTCCAAATTAAAACTATACCAATCTTTCTTACATCACGTTCTTCAACACCCATCCTCTAATTCCTTCTTAATCACCTCCAATCATCTCTTCAATAACTTCCAGAAACCCTAATTATCTTCAATTTTGATATTCTTACTTTTATTATTTATAATTACTATTATAATATTTTGATTATATATATTGATGGTTGACTATTATTCTAACTGCTCTTACAAATATTATTAACATTTATGAAATTATAAATTATTGATTTTATGTATAAGTCGAGGTATTTAATAAATTTCTATGTGACATTCTATCAATAATACTAAACTCACTAATTTTAGTATTGAATTGCATACGTGTTCATACCTTTTAGAATAATTATTCTCTAATCCTTATTAGCTAAAGTTACTGGTGTATCCTATAATTTTTACTTCATTAAACAAACGACCAAACAAAAAAAATCAAGCAATCAAATAATTATTTTAATTATTGATAGCTTTTAGTGATTAAGATTTATCTCACAACCCAACCCAGTTCTAAACTAATCTAATTCACTATCTAGCACTGGATATTCCTATTGTTTCCCATATAAGATCTAATAGTGAGCTCTGATACCAACACTGTAGCGCCCCCAAAGATGGAAGCTGACTAACCCAACAGATTAACTAAACAAAGAGGCACTAAGGATCTAAAACATTTACTTAAACATTCAATTAGAAAATCTGCTATAAAACTTAATCCAAAACTAACCCCGCTCAGAAATATATATCAAATAACTTCTCTCAAGTGATACATATATAATATTTATTTTGTTTGCGAATAGAATACACAAAATAAACATAGCACAAGTTAACTAATTAACGGAGTCAACTCCTCGAAGCTTTCGCTGCGTAACTCTGATCTATCTCTGAAACTGAAAGTGGGAATGGGTGAGCACATCTCCCTAAAAGGGGTGCCCGCAGGGATAACATTTAACTTTAAAGAAATCATGAACAAAATCTGGAAAACAATTATGTTTTCCCAAACATCAAAATGACTAAGTCACTGGAAATGCACAAAAAATGTATATGGACAAACTCCTTCTTCAAACAATATATAATAGTAATGCCGAGTTTTTCCACACCTACATAGCTATATTGATGCCGGGTTATTCCACACTTAATAAGCATAAAAGCTTAATTCATGTAGATATAAATGAAGGAGCGTATCCTATATACCACACGTGGAAATTCTCATTTCCCACAACAATTCATAATGACGACAAACATTACAATTCCTTTCCAATCCATGGAAAGATTCAAAGAATCAACAGAACAATCATAACACAAATTAAACAATGCATGAAAAGCACGAACAGATGATGCATGAGTTTGTTAAACATAAACTTTTGTAAAAGAAACAAATGGTTTCAAAAGAGTTAAAAGTATTCCCACTTCTTTTGATGACAGGCCACGCCTACCTCGAGATCCGCGAATCCACTGGTTCATCCTCTGAATCGATCGTTGTTAATAGACTAACTATTAATCACACAAGAACTCTAAGAATCTAGCCAAAAGGATCATACAATTTTATCTAATGGTTCTAAGCCCATTAACTAAAGTCAATTCCATCTAAGTCAACCAAGGGTCTCTGACGGCCAAACTAACGGTCACAGGTCAGCTAACAGTCAAGGTAAGGTCAAAGTCCTGGTCAAATGGTCACACGAGTCAACTCGGTGAATTGAAACTGATTTAGACTGAGTTAACTCAGTCAGATGATCTAAATCAAGTGAGTCGAATCAGTCAGACATCTAACTGACATAAAGGATACTAGCCTGAGCCACAACACAGGCCAAAGATTCTCACACAATTGCAACACTAGTCCCAGTTCTATTCATTTAATCTAACCAGAAACTATTCATTATAAAGGAATTCTACAATTTGAAATACAATAGCAACTTAAGATTTACCTGCAAATGCAGTGCTAAGCCACACTTTTCCTACATTCAGCTAGCTACAGTATTAATCCACATAACACTTGCAACACTAGGTCTACAACCTGCACTTAACATTACCCTTAACAATTCCATGATCTTGCTCAAACCAAACCAACATCACTAGCTATAATTAGCTCCGTTACAGAACCACAATTCCATAGCTCAACACAATACCAAAACCAACAGCTCACGTAATACCCAATAACTTCAAGCCCGCATCATCTCAATCACATCTCCATTACCACTTCCATCTCTAATTTCAATTCTGCAATAACAACTACAACCCTAACATACACAGCAACAACAACAACACCAGACTCCTTTTGAAGATCACTTTCAAAATTCAGAATCACCATTGCCACCAATTCTCATAAATATCTTACAAAACTTAAATCCCACATACACTTAAACTACAACATCATCTCAAGCATAAATCCACCAATATCCCAAATTAATTCTTAATTCATTACTACCTGAATTTCAAGTTATTCTTCATCTTTATGTTCTAATTCATAACAAACCCAACTCTAATCATTTACTTAGACACTCACTTCATCTTCTCAATCTGTCTTGCAATCTTCATGAAACCTAATTCCAAATTGTGGAAGAACAGAAACCCTAACCTCATGTGAAATCAAAAATCAAACCTCATAGAACATCTCAACTTCAAAATTAACCAAGACCCATCATTAATTACTCGATTAATTACTCAAATTTGCTCAATTTGATCTTCAATTCAAAAAGAACTCTAGTTACCTTTTCCTTACCTCCCTGGATTTGGATCAACCCTTGAGTTTAGCAGCACCACCACGAACACCATGGTTCTCGGCTGATTTATCATCCTCTCTTGATTTGCTTCATCTCAGAAACATAAACCTAACATCGATTTACATCAGCAACCATATAAGATTCTGCATGTGCTCAAACAACCACGAAAGCACCACATACTCCTTAGATCCAACAACTACAAGCTTTATACAAACCTCGTATATCAACCCTAAGCTCAAATATTCGGAACCGAAATCGACAGAAAGAGAGACAGAAGAAAAACGGAGAGGAAAAAAGAAAGAAGAAGAAAAGAGAAAGAGAGCGAGTTTATGCTCTCGGTTGGGTAGATAAGACCAAAGTTGGTTAATGGGACAATCCTCAAAAGAATAAGGGGCATCCAAGACGGTTGTATGCAAAATGACTATTTTGCCCCTATAACTAATATGATAAATCTTCTTCGTTCGGTATCCGAATGATTATGTGAAACTCTTCGAGACCTATTCGTTGATACTAATTTCGTATCTAGATCGTTGTTATATTAATTTCTAATAACTAAAGTTATATTAACTAATCGAGTCATTAACGGCTAAATTGTAACTTGGCCATCGCTAAACCAGTGAAATAGCGTTGACGTGCTTGAGGGTCCTTACATGATTGGTTAAACTAGGAGAGATCGAAGCAGAATAACGACTTTCTTACAAAATGCATAACATTGGTACTGCATCTCGAACACTCAATAATGTGAGCCACTCTTAGCCGCAGGTGGGTGTTTGCAGTTGCGACATCTGATAATGTAACCCCTAGTGGCTACAGGTGGGTGTATATGCATAGTGAGAAAATCAATATCAACTAATGGCACAAAGTCTTTCACAGAAACCTGAGATGGATTACAAAGAAACATATTCCTTTTTGTGGATGCAACTACCTCTTTGGTATATGTCTGCCAGTCTTTTAAGGACTCGACATGCATCTGTGGATGTGGTTTCTGCGATTCTGTATGATAGAATAGATATACATATAACTTCATACTTATTCCTAAAGGTTTTCACCTATCAGTAGAATTACCACGTCGAATGCATTTGCTCAATAGGACGAAAGTAATCAATCGTCTAAGTGAATGCTTATATTATCTAAGGATATGTGAACCACCTTATGTGCCCATTATTATGCATTTACTATATTTGATTTATGCAACATATACTTGATTGGAACTCCTGAAGAAGTCTCCAAAGCACGAAAATGCTTAAAGCAGGAGTTCAAGATAAGACTCTCGGTAAAACAAGGTTGTAGCTTCAAGTCCTTTATATTTATCAACCTTAAAGGTTTAGACATGAGTAAATGGACAACCTGACACAATTGAAGCTACGCGATCTCTTACTTTTAAGATTGATCGGTTTATATCTCAGCAAAGGATATGTATCACTCTGTGGTTTATATTACAGGAAGGATGTGTAAATGGTACATCAGCGGAAATATGCTAAGGGTACCAGGTATTGGGTTTGTAGTAAACATGTAAGTTTGGTTCTACCCATCACCAATATCGAGACATTAGTCCGAAGAAAACTCCTTCATCTTCGTGGTACCATTAAGATTGATCTTTGCATAAAGATCGCTGGATGTCTCCCACAGAGAAAAGCTAATCATGCTGTTTAAGTTTTGAGTTTTAGCAGGTTTGTTAAAGCAGCTAAACATTTTCCTAGATAATAGTATGATAATAGAGGATGCTTGTCCTTCCTCCGATCGACTGCGATTGTTCAGACAAAGCTAGTGAAGAATAAATGGTTGTACCATCAGAAGATCATTAAGAAATTGCACAAAGGAAGATCAGACCAAGTTTTCTCAACTAAAGGAAGCTGAAACTACTGAATACATTATAAGATGGTTCGTGATCCCTATGCAATACTATCAAACAGAATGATCAACTGAGACAGCTACTCATCAGGGGGAGTAAAGCCACAGAAGACTCTGGATATTGGGTATGTTGGACATTACGACGTGTACTCTTTTTCCTTAGTCAAGGTTTTTCGCACTGGGTTTTCCTTGTCAAGGTTTTGATGAGGCATGCGAGTCCACTGGTATCCGCAGTTCTAAATGTTGCACTCTTTTTCCTTCATCCTGGTTTTTGTCCCTCTGAAATTTTCTGGGCAAGGTTTTAACGAGGCAACATCTGCGGGTCTATTATTGTTATGAGTATTCATGTTTTCCTACGCTCAGGTTTTGTCCCTATGGGTTTTTCCTGGCGAGGTTTTTAATGATATGTCAACTTAGACGATGATCATCATCTAAAGAGATGTATATACCCATAGAGTTTTCTCTGGGGTGCGGTTATCGAATAATCGGCCGTATTACTTAAATCAGGTTTTTCCACAGAAGGTTTTTCCTGACAAGATTCTCACGAAGCAAAATATACGGAGTTGGTTTTTTTAATATGGTTTTGACAAGGCAACGACTCTTTGCTCGGATTCTGGCCCATTTGGTTTACCGGCAAAGCTTTGATGAGGCAACATATTCGGAATGGTGGATCATCCAAGTGGGAGTGTTATGAAAGGCTTGGATAGGTGGCTGATCCACCAGGTAACACATTTATGTGTGGGACCCACAAAATGATCAAGGGAATGACACTTACTTCTTTGACGTGTCTCATGTGGAGAGATATTTATCCCTTATCGGAGTCAGCTAATTCTTATTTACCTATATATATATATATATATATATATATATACTTGTACTGGTCCACTGACGATGTATGTCTTTGGAAACTTAATAATAAGGAATGAATAAGAATCCATTCACTCTTTCTATATTTGTCTACCTAGTTTATTTCATTGTGTTCATGGCATTTAAATTAAACACTCGTATTACGCTATGTATAAGATACGGTGTTGTAAGCAACACTAGTATACGATGCCGGTTGGATTAACAAATCATAACATTTTTTTTTTTAGATATGGACTTCGGCCACCTAGAATTTTACTCTCGAGAGCTCACCTTTGAGGATATTCTTAGGGAAACACAACCTGTGTCACCCAGAAACCTCACCAAGTTTGCATTTGGGCGTGAGACCCGTCTTGAGCAAGCCCTTGCACTGATAGACAAGCTTGCACTGGAAGAGCTTTATGAGGTCATGAGGTTCACGAGGAGAAGGAGAGACTTGATTTCAGCTGAGATGGATCTCCATAGACATTTGGAAGGTATGTGGGAAGAAGTGGCTCAATATCAAGCCATGGATGAATCAGAAGCTGCTGCTCTTCATATTGGTGCTGGTGGTGGTGCTGCTGCTCCTAATGATGCTGCTACAAATGCTCCTGGTGTTTCTTTTCCTAATGTTGGTGATCCTTCTCTTTAAGTTTTTAAGTTTAAATTTTATGTATTAAAAGTTTAAGATTTTAAGACTTAGTTGTTTGAGTTTTAAGTTTTTAACACTCTTTTGGGATGGTTAAGGTTTATATTTTGGATGATCCTACTTTGAACTTAATGCAATTAAAGTTTAATTATAATTATGTGTATCGTAAAACAAGTTTATGCATGCTCAACAATTATGTTTTCCAAACACAGGAAACAATCGGTTTACTCGATATGTCAACATAAACCGATTGCCTAGGATCCATATAGAAATCATTTATGTATGAGGTTAGCATGCTCCAATTCTGCATGCCTTAGAAATGCTTTTTTTTTTCTATATCTTTTTCAAGCTAGAATCGGATCACATGTGCATTTGTATAAACCGATTGATGGGTGAAAATTCAAAATTTTCCATGTCTTTAATCGGGTTATGTTGGCAACAATAACGACCGATTCTTGGTGGCATAAAAACACAATCGGGTTTTATGAACCTTCGAGAATACCGGTTATTCCATATTATTTCACTCTTTTCAAAACAAAAAAAAAACATTGGGGCCTTTCTCTGTATATGGAGACCTCATCCTTGGACCCCATTTACCCCAAAATTTCTCATTTTATTCCCTCTCACTCCATACCTCCACAAATACTCATTTCATACCTCAAGTACTTATTTCTCTACAAAAAAACACACACCTATTTACATATACTCTCTAAAGCTCATATCATAATCTACTCTTTCTAACTCTCCCAATACCTCTACATACAACAATTGCATCATTTGATTCAAATGAAGATTTATCCATCACCAAAGCACGCCAGCCGAAACTTGAATTAGAAATCAGCCCTCTATAAGGGTAGATACCGAAACCTTTTGGAAAAAGGTATATAACAAATATAGGCAAGATTTTGGGAATCCGAATGGAAGAAGTGTTCAACAAATGATGCAATTGTTATCGAAAATGCGATACTTTCTCATATAGCTATCCAACATTGGATTTTGAATGCTAGCCACTTTAACTTGTCCATTGAGCAATTTATAAGTATTTTTGTGGATTATTTTACATAATCCGTGTTGTTTTATATTTCAATGAAACACCACCAACTAAGTAAGTTTATGTTGTGTTTTTGTAGCATGAAGTCGTGAAAGCGCGCTACTTGGAAGAAAAGGGGGAAGTATGCGTGAAAAAGCGGGGGTCTAACATCCACACCCAATATTTCGCTTAGCAATCTGTATGGAATAACTCCAATATACTTTCAAGAGAATCAACTAGACAGTTAAGACTCAATTCTAAGAAAATTATATCAAAGAGTTATATCTCTATTTTTCAATTCAATCCGAAATCAAACAAATAGGAATGTGCGAGCCCGATTAAATATAAGAAATAACTTGGATGGTATCAAAAACTAATATCCAAGTGTCAATCAATTTAATCAACAACCAAAGGTTGGATTCACAATTGATTGAACTTGCACAACCTGTGATATTTCAATTATATAAACAAATATAATGCGGAAAAAAAATAACACATACATCAGAAGTTTTCTTAACGAGGAAATCGCAAATGCAGAAAAACCACGGGACCTAGTCCAGATCTGAACACCACACTGTATTAAGCCGCTACAGACCCTAGCCTATTCCAAGTTAACTTCGGACTGGAAAGTAGTTAAGCCCTAACCAATCTCACACTGATCAAGGTACAGTTGCGCTCCTTACGTCTCTGAATCCCAGCAGGACTCTACGCACTTGATTCCCTTAACTGATCTCACCCACAACTAAGAGTTGCTACAACCCAAAGTCGAAGACTTGATAAACCAATCTGTCTCACACAGAAAAGTCTATTGTATAGATAAATCTGTCTCCCACAGATAAACCTATGAGTTTTGTTCCGTCTTTTGATAAATCAAGGTGAACAGGAACCAATTGATATACCAGACTTATATTCCCGAAGAACAACCTAGAAATATCAATCACCTCATAATAATCTTAATCGTATGGTAGCGAAATAAGATATCGTGGAATCACAAACGATGAGACGAAGATGTTTATGACTACTTTATATCTTTCCCATCGGATATTAAATCTCAAGCAAATCTTAGAGAAGATAGTACTCAATCACGATAGAAAAACAAGATCATAATACGCAACTTCATATAAAATAGTTGGGTCTGGCTTCACAATTCCAATAGAGACTTTAAGTCGTTAACCTACAGGGTTTTGGAAAAACCTAAGGTTAAAGGATAATTGACTTTAGTCGTAACTAGTATCACACATGAGTTGTGGGGATTAGGTTTCCCAGTTGCTAGAGTTCTAGTCTTCAAATCAGGGTTTGCAACCAATGTTACCTTGGTAACAAAGCATTCAATATTCTCCGTTAGATGAAAACCTGATTAGACTCAAGCTAATATCTTTCAACCGTTCGATCGAACTTAGATTGTTACACAAAAATGAAAAGTGACTTCATTTAGATATTAGAAACCGTACCTAAACGTGTGAACCTTTTTGTCTCAACAATAATTAATCGAAGTTATCCATATAAACACTTTCATATCAACCATATTCATCTAAACCATAACTAGTTCAAATAACTCAAATGAAACTATTTCAAGAAATGGTCAATTGTTTATATTCTCACAGAAGTATACAAGAGACAGTTGAAGCAAAATCTATTTTAATTCACATGAATCAATTCATGAACGTTATAGCCACGGTTTGCAAAAGATTGCATTCCTTATTATATTTGCAAAAGATTGCATTCCTTATTGTATAAATGTATTAGTTCATGAACAAACCGATTTAAGAACATAACCTACTCAAGTATGCAAACCGGTACTCATACTTAAGTGGCCGGACTAAGTTTGGGTTCGCCAGTATGTGAACAGGTACGCATACCGTCCAAACTCAGCAGAAATTCCTGGAACAAGACCTCACGCCAGTACGCGTACCGGTATGCGTACAAGTGTCGCGGACTTTCATTAAACCAACTAGTACGCATAGCGTTATGCATACTATGGTTCCCGGACTTGGACTACATATATGCAAGTACGCATACTATGCTTTATCTAATCATGGTTAAGTGTTCTAAACTACATTTTAATCATAACATTCTCGGAGGACGACAATAGCTGTCTCACACAAACTATTAGCTTCAAAGCGATTTTCAAGTGATCTAATGATCAATACGAAACATTCTGAGTCTACATCAAATGAGTGCCTCACACAAATCATGTAAGATGATGCTAGGAAATTTTCACATGATCATCTTTTGACTTTCGTCAAGAATATAAGATGAACTTGGTTAAAGCGAAAGCTTACCAACACATATTTCGAGAAATATGTAAGCGAGTTAAACTCAGCTGGAAATATCAAATGTGTAATCGAAGTCTATATAGATATACGACTTTTGCCTCAAATATGATATAGAGTAGATAGACTTTTGATTGATAGATGAATTCAAGTCTCCACATATCTTTTGTTGATGAAGTTCCACAAGCTCCCTTAGTAGTTTTTTGTCTTCAATCGATGAACGCCGTGAAGTCTAATGCTCTACTACATTTTCTAACCTAATCCGAGACTTAGCTATAAGTATACTAGAAATCAAAACTTATAGTTTTGGCAACTAAACTTGACAACAAGATTGAGATAGCAACGCTTGCGAGTTTGACCGAGCAGTGCTCTAACAATTCGCATTTGATGCAAGCTATAAATTCATTCTATCCAAAATTCCGGAGTATGGCCCAGACTTTATGGTGGGTGAATCAGACTCGGAGTCCTCCGAAGAAGATTTATGGTTTTAGAAGTTTTTGTGGGTAGACCTCCATGTAAACCCTCACAAGACTATAACTCTTCCACTAGGGTCACCTAAGGGTTTAACGTCTTGATGCACATGCTAAGCGCATCCGTGATTCCTGCGAAAAGGAGTATTTATTAAAAGAATGAAAAAAAAAATCTTATAAAAAGGTTACAATCGGTTTATATATGATTACACAAAATCCGATTGTGGGAATTGGGTTGTATATATGCTTACTTAAACTATCTATGATTCCTCTGTTAATTTCCAAAATACTACCCAGAATGGTTCAAAACTCCATGAACGTAAACCGATTCTGGATTGTGTTTCTCAAAAAAAAAACAAAAAATTTCAGTTGTTAAATGAATATCAATTTACATTAGTTGATCTCACCTCTAACTTGGTTGATTAACAGCAATACGATTAATTAACACTAATTAATAGGGGGTAAAATAGGTAGTAAGAAAATAGTTGGATAAGGAGTTATGAAAAAATTATTTCTAATGACCCTTTTTATCATCTAGTGACATGCTCCAAGTAAGTTGACTAGACCCCAAATTATCCAGGTTATAAAAAGAAAATTGGGGGATACGTAAATAATTGGGCCATTGGGGATACGATAATAAGACAATATGGATTTAATTAGTATATCATTGTCACCCCCTATCCAACTAATTTATATACCATACCCCTCATTAATTACGTTTAATGGTTAATTATAATTTTTAAGTTAATGGATGAGTTTGATAATGATTAGTATTAATCATTATTATTTTGGTGAGAGTAGAGGGAAATTTTTTGAGAGAAGATTTTGGGTGAATAAAGAAATGCTGCCGAATCTTTAGCTTAACTACACTAAGAAGTTTATTTTGAATCTTCGGCTAATGATAATGATTTACAATTGTAATATTTTGTGGAACCAACACCCTTAATTAAATCATGATTTTTATGAGCATGAAGAGTTTCATGAAAAACCAACTCAAGAAAGTAAACAAGCTCAACAATCAACATACAAGCACTCCAAATACTCAGGTATGTATAAGTATTAATGTGTTACAATTTATCATTTTCTTTTTACTTGAAATCACCATTTTTACGCTGAAGAAGCTCAGTGCCAGCATCGTCGTAGTATGAATACAATGTCAGCATCATAGCAATCGACATTCATCTACAACCATGCCGAGAAACCAATCCCCCAATTTAAATTTCATGTCGGAATTGCTTTTATAGAGGAGTTCAATGCCGACACCAATGTTACTTTTCACCTACCAAAGAATATTCTTCAAAATATTCGGTAGGCATGGTCCTATAATAATCTTACTCAAGCAACAACCAGCCTACCCGAGAAGCGAGCGCAACAATCTTGTTACGTTGCGAGCAAAAATCCTTTTCACAGCCGCAAGCACGCACACCACATTCCTCCCAGGACTTGACTAGCTCTTGAGCATTAAGTTCACGACGTCACAAAAAGTCTCTCCTAGCACGTGACCAAATTTTATTGCAGGTTATCATAGATGGGGACTTCTTTGTAATATCTCTACAACCGCTTGGAGGAGAGTTATGTCATCAATGGTCGACACAGCAGGAAAACCAAACTTGTTACCAAGTTTGAGGTTAATAGGGAGCGATGTTTGAACCGTCTATAAAAATAGACCGAGAGCCCGCTACTCGAACCCATAAAGAAGATTCTAGAAGTTTCCACATGCCTTGTTGCCCAAGTTGTTTGCATATGAAGTTTACATAATCAGGGTATACATAGACTACATAAATACATGTATCCTAAATTCCGATAAGATATAGAATTCTTGGTTAGCTAACCATACGAGATTATTGTAATTCTCCATGGATGTAGGCACAACTCGATAAACCACGTTAAATCCGTGTCTTTTTTATTCATACCTAGTTTCTTTTTTAACCCTAATTTCACATCATCTTTATCATTATCATCATCAATTAATCATGTTTTCCGCCCGAAAGTAATTCTGGGTACAAACATTTATATACCTTTCTAAGTGAGACATATGTATTTCGATAAACAACACTAATATCATCCAAATATACCTTACTTGATCCACTGAAAATCTGGATGAAAGTCTTTTCATCAGTTCCCAATCTTTTCTCTTCAGCTTCAAACAAAGATTTGGCATCTCTCGAGCGGTTTTTAGACGCTATCTCTTAAAATGCTCTCGATACTTGTAGAAACGAATTCCTCTTAGATCGGAATAGCATTCACATCAGAGTTGAATATTTCTCGGTCTTGGTTGTTCATATTGAGATCGCCTCACGATGATCATAGGGACCTGAATCTACTGAAAGAATAAGCATCTCACTTGGCCAATAGGTTCTCAAAGCGAATATGCAGGTTAATTTCTTGGACACGTGATGGATTGCTAACTTTTCTCGTCGGAGCATCGAATGGAAGGTTGAAAGACATTACTTGAATTTTGTAAATGTTAGAGTATTGCTCGATCGAACTCGCATGCGTTGCTATCTCAAGCATGTTTGTCAATGTTAGTAATCAAAACTATAAGTCTTGATTTCTAGTCTGCTATAGCTAAGTCTCATACTAGGATAGTAAGTGTAGTTGATCTCAAGGACTCCATGGCGATTCATCATACAAGACGAATATCTACTCAAGGAACCGGTGGAACTTCTCGACAAAAAGGTATGTTGAGACTTGAACTTATCCGTCACTCAAGTCTATGTATTATATCTCCTACTCTTTGAGACAAAAAATCATATGCTATATATATATAGACTATGATTATACACATTTGGTATTTCGAGTCGAGTATACCTCGCCTATTTATATCTCGAAATATGTGTTGGTAAGCTTTTCGCTTCGACCAAGTTTATCTTTACCTAGTGACGAAAGTCATGATATGTTTCAATCACTTTGAAAATTGCTTCGACGAAAAATGGTGTAACAACTGTATAACATCCTCTAAGAATGTTTCAATGATTGGAATGAGAGTTTAGATTACATAACCAATGGTGGAAATAAACATTGTTGTGGAAACATAGTTATGTATAAGTCCTATTCCTTGAACCAAAGTTTTCGAACTTTGTTGATCAAGAGAAACCGGAAGAATGGCTTGTTGCCAAGTCCGCAAACCCAGTCCTCGAACTTCCGAACTTCTTATCCCGATAAATTCTACTGGAGTTGACAAACTAGTTGCGTGAGTCCCAGTCCGCGAACCGACGGAAAGTCTTTTGCCGAGATTTTCTGTTGGAGTTTGTAAACTCTGCCCGGTTGCTTAAGTCCGCGAACCTAGTGTGCGAACTTGAGAAGGTTATATATCTAAAGATGATTTCTGAACTTAAACTTAAAAAAACTAAGGAATGCTATTTGCAAACCGTGGCTATAAAATTTCATGAACCGATTCGAGTGAATCAAATCATCTTTGCTTCAATTGTGTCTTGTGTAGTTACATAAGATTTCCTTGCGATTGAACAACTCTCTAACCAGTTCAATTGAGTCATTTGAACTAGTTATGGTGAAGAAGAACATGGTTGATATGAAATTATCATATGGATAACCTTTTGGTTGACTATTGTTGAACCAACAATGAACATGTTTGGGTACGGTTAACAAACCTAGAAGCGTGCATTTCATGTGTGTATAACAAGCTAAGTTTTCGATATAACGGTTGAGAAATATTAGCTTGAATCTAAATCAGGTTTTCATCTAACAGTGGATATTGATTGCTTTGTTACCAAGGCAAAACCCTAATTTAAAAGACTATATAAGGGGACATCTAGCAACTCTGCAAAACTAATCCCCACACCTTACGTGTGATACTAGTTTGCGTGCTAGAGTCGGTTCTCCTTTAACCTTTGGTTTTCTTCTTCTAGAACCAAGTTAAACGATTTAAAGACTTCATTGGGATTGTGAAGCCAGACCGTAGTTGTGTGATCTGATCTTGCATCTTCTATCGTATGAGTACAATCATATTGATTGGCTTGAGATTGATATCTCCGATAGGCAAGATATAAAAAGTAATCACAAACATGTTTGTCTCATTGTTTGTGATTCCGCAACATCTTGTTTCGCTACCATACAATTAAGATTGTTGTGAGGTGATTGATTAATCTAGGATGTTCTTCGGGAATATAAGACCGGATTATCAATTGGTTCATGTTCACCTTGATTTCATATCTTAAGACGGAACAAAAACCTAGGGTTTTTCTGTGGGAAACAAATTTATCCTTTGATAGACTTTTCTGTGTGAGACAGATTTGTTTATTATCAAGTCTGCGATTTTGGGTTGTAGCAACTCTTGGTTGTGGGTGAGATCAGCTAAGGGAATCAAGTGCGCAGTATCCTGCTAGGATCAGAGGCGTAGAAGTACAACTATACCTTGAATTAGTGGGAGACTGATTGGTGTAGTTGCATATTTTCTGATCACTACACCCAAGTGAAATTAAAGACTAAAAACTACTTAAACATACAAGATCAAAGATGAACAAGATGTAAATAGCATGAAAACTAAAGATGAAGACAAGAATATAAAGTGGTTCGTCCATGAAGACCTACGTCCACGGAGAAGAAGATGTTTTCTTATTGATTATAAGGTCTTACCCTTGAAAGTGTTACAGATCTCTTTTAGATTTCCTACTTTCTCTCTGTCTAGATCTCTCTCAGGAATTCTCTGTAGAAAGACCATCTAAAATGTTACATAAGTTGTCCATCTCCTGGTACATGGACTGGTATTTATAGGCTTACTAAACTCGTGGTGGTGTGGTCGTCCGAACTCGGTGAGTTGTCTTCCCTCGCTCTGGTTTCCTCGGGCTGACATCCATACTACTTCTTACGATGGCTCGCTGGGTTCTCCCTCCGAGTTGTCTCTCCTTCTCCATGGATCGTGTCGGCCTTCTGTGGAGAACCTGGTGCTCTGGGTCGTAGTATGGATCGCTGAGTCTCTCATCACGATGCGGAACTACCCACCTCTTGTTCTTATCCTTCATTAAATGCGGTCTTGCTTTTTATACTTGACCGTCTGAGCAGGTTAGACCTTTATCTACCCGCGTCATTCATGTGGCGCTGGTGCAGTTTCCTCGACTGAGACAAAACTACCTTTTGGAGGATGATTTGGTGCTCTTACCTTATTACCTCATCAGATGTTCATCCCTTAAGATGCTGACACGTGGCATCGGGTATTTTACCCACACATTTTGCTCATTTTCTTTGCAACTTGCCGAGGGCATGATGGAAAGAAAAATGTGTAACTGTCCGCCTTTTCCATCTTTTCCGCCACGTGTGCACTTGTTGACCCTTTCTAAGTTTCTCGTTGGTTATCTTAGATTTTCTGGGAACATGATGTCTTTTCTTTTGTAATTTTCCTCCGGAAATCTTATCGTCTAGCTTGCTGCGCCTTTGACCTTCTTGGGTTTGGGAAATCTAGTTAGTTTTCCAAAGATTTTCTCTTCTA
Source organism: Papaver somniferum (assembly GCF_003573695.1). NCBI lineage: Eukaryota > Viridiplantae > Streptophyta > Magnoliopsida > Ranunculales > Papaveraceae > Papaver > Papaver somniferum. Next base: position 168,613,364 of record NC_039363.1, on the reverse strand, counting down.
TTTAAGAAGAGTCTTTTAGTGATGAGTGTATGGTCTCCTTCATTCTTTTCTCCGATGTATGCTAAATTTTTTCCTCCTCGTCCTCCATGGGAACAAGGTAGTTATTCATGTATTTTTTACCATGATGGTATGTCCTCTCATTCATGTATTGCTTCGTTTTTTCTTGATCTTGTTCTAGATCATCACCAATGTCTTCTCAGAGAGACCTATCTTTTCGCATGACATATTTAGCCTCGTCTGTTCGCCAAGTGATTGTACTTCCTGTTATGGGATCTCGTGTTTATCACTAATTTTCCTTCCACGGGCAAGCTTGGAAACACTTTGTGCATCGTTTTCCTCTCCACGGTTGGCCTTGGTAACACTTTATGTGTTAAGGTTCTTCCGACGATTGTCCTTGGCGACACTTTATGTCGTGCTCGTGCTCGCTCGTTTTGGCTTAGAAACATTTGCTGCTGGAGGTGCTAGGGTATAGAATACTGTTATTTCAAACGTATATATATATATACCTTGCCCCTGATTTATGTCGTAGCACCGGAGGCTAGTTGCGTGAAAAGGGGGAAGTGGTGATGTCTTGCTTCGTCGTAAATAAGTTATGTTTCTGAAGAAGGGTTGTTCTTGCTCCTGCGCGTGGTCGTTGCTTCGGGGAAGGAATGGATGGGCAGGGGATCCGCTGCTGCGAGTGTTATTCTCCTGCGAGGAGGCACTATGTAATATGTATTTTTATGTTGCTCCGAGTGTGTTTGTTTGATTGTCTTATATTCGTATGGCTCTGAGGATTCTCCGTATGCATTGTAAGTCCAATTATGGGTGGCAAAGCCAAGGAGTGATCACTTCCTATTTGGATGAGGCATCTATTATAATATTGGGTGTTTATACATAGGTTTTTTTCCTTCTCACTCTCGCAACTATTTTTTGTCCCTTGCTTTAGGTTATGTTTCCTCCTGGTGACTTGGAGGGTGATATGTCGGCCGGGTGATACCTTCCCCAGCCAAGGGCAAGTAGCTCGGTTCTGGATATCTCCTCATGTAAAGGACATCATCCCGATTTTGTGATCTCGATGACATTACCGTAGGTCTGTGTCCGTGTCAGGTATCTTAGGTAGATTACCTGCATCATTCTTAAGAGAATGGAAGGTGTGGCTAGCACCATGCCATAGTGGTTTATGGGCTTTAGTAGAATGCGATTATGGTATGAAATATTAGAAAAGACTAATAAAACAAAGAAAAGAAAAAATGTGAACAACAAGAACGATACAATAAAACAAAGCGAATAAAAGGAAAGAATTAAGACAAAAGGTGCTAGTTTATTATTTTTGCAAAAGAGAGTTTATTAAACTCTTAGTACATTCTATAAAGGTTCTGTGACCTGTGTACAGGTAGGGAGCGTGCCCCATTCTAGAATCTTTGAATGATCCTACTAAGCATGGTAAGCTTTTAAGTATCTGATGTTCCATGGGCGTTCAAGTTCTATGCCATCGGATTTGAGCAATCTGTATGCTCCGTCTCCCGCCTTGGCTAGGACTGTTAGTGGACCTTCCCATACGGGTGCAAATTTGCCCGACTCGCGCTGGTAGAGTGGAATCTCGCTCCATACTTGGTCGTATGGGCTAAATTGCCTTTGGTGAACACGTTTATTGTATTCCCGAGCCAATCTTATGTGGTAGTTTTCTATTGTTTGGAGAGCGATCTCTCTGTTCTCCTCCAAGTCGTCTAGTTTGGAGAGTATCATGTCAGAGGTCAGGTTCTACTCCCATGCCTCGATCTTCGTTGTGGGGATCATCGCTTCTGTGGGTATGATTGCATGTGTGCAATATGTGAGGGCGAAGGGGGACATTCCCGTTGGTTCCCTTTTGGTAGTTCGATTTTCCCATAGGACATTGTGCAATTAATCGCACCAGCTAGCTCCATATACGTCAAGCTTCTTCTTGAGTATATCGGAGATGGTTTTATTTGTGGCCTCTGCCTGGCCATTTCTCTCAGGATAGATCGGTGTGGACTTATTTTTTCTGATCTTGAAACAGTTGAACAGAAGATCGATATTTTTCCCGCTTAGTTGGGCCCCATTATCGGATACAATCGTAGCCGAGATACCGAAGCGACATATGATATGCTCAAATAAGAATTTGAAGACATCATGGTCTCTGATGTGTCTTAGGGCGGATGCTTCCACCCATTTGGTGAAGTAGTCTGTGGCTACTATTAGATATTTTCGTTGTCCGATGCCGACTCTTAGTGGTCATACAGTATCAACCCCCCATTTGGAGAATGTCCAAAGGCTTAGCACGGATTTTAAGTCCATTGATGGTGCATGTCTTCTTTTGCCAAATTTTTGGCATTCGATGCAGATTTTCGCCATTTGTTTTGAGTCCTCGTTCATGCGAGGCCAAAAATACCCCTGTAGTCTTGCTTTGTGGGCTAGGGATCGTCCTCCACTATGGTCTCCTGCGTAACCATAATGTATTTCTTTCAATATGCTCTGCCCTTCTGCAAACGAGAGACATCGGAGGAGAGGTCCAAGGTAGGATTATTTGTACAGCACACCGTCCCGAAGCTGATAATTTCCGGACCTTGATATTATCTTGTGGGCGACAAGTTGGTCGCTTGGAAGGTGTCCATTGGCTAGATACTTGATGATTGGTATCCTCCAGTCATTTTCTGGTAGAGTTTCCTCCTGAGCTACTGAGTCCACAACGAGGATGTCCATGTTTCCTTCCAAAGGGATGGAAGGGAGTAAGACTCTTTCAATTCTAACATTGGTATCCTCAGGGTTTACTTCCATGGAGGCAATGAATGCTAAGGCATCAACATATCGGTTGTTAATTCGGTTTAAGTGGCGGAACGTGATGTTTGGTATCTGCTCAATGTAATGCTTGGCGAGTTTATGGTATCGCTGCAAGCATGGATCGGAGACTTGGTACGTTCCATCTATTTGTCGGATGACAAGTTGGGAATCGCTTGTTAGTCGTACATTTTGGATGTCGAGTGAGATTATCACTCGGAGGGCATGTATTACCGCCTCTTACTCAATTATATTGTTGGTGGCGGGGAATTCAAGTCTCAAGCTGTAGACAATCCTTTAGCCTATCGGGGTGGTGAAGAGCATTCCGATGCCCGACCCTTCCGAGTTGCACGAGCCATCGACGAAGACTCCCCAACGATTTGGGTCCTCAGAACGAAGCAGTTCGGGAGGGTCTGCTAGTTCATCCTCCATTCTTGGGATTCCTTCTACTTCGTCAGCGTCGTCTATTGGGAAATCAGCTAAGAAATCTGCGACCACCTGGGTCTTAATCGCTGTCTGGGCTTGGTATTTCACATCGAATTGTTTAATTTGGGCTCCCCATTTGGAGATTCTACCTGCGCTGTCGGCATGGTCAAGCACGAATTCTATGGGGGCTTTTGTGATGACTGTTACGGTATGTGCGTGAAAGTAAGTACGCAGCTTCTGCGTTGCGTAAACCAAAGATAGTACCATTTTTTCGATTTTTGAATAATTTCTCTTGGAAAATGTCAAAATCTTGCTGATGAAATAAATTGGTTGCTACAATTCCGTGTCTATGCGAGTAAGTACTGCACTGATTGTAGTGTTGGTCGCCGAGAGGTAGATGTAAAGATTTTCGCCTGGGCTGGGTTTCTGGAGAATTGGCAGGGTTGCCAGATGTTCTTTGATTTTTTGGAAGGATTCCTCGCAAGCGCTTGTCCGTGAAAATTTTTCACCATTTTTTAAGGTATTGAAGAAATCTCTGCATTTGTCAGAGAATCGGGCGATGAACCTACCCAAAGCCGCTAGCCGACCATTTAGTCTTTGTACGTCCTTGATCGTGGCTGGAGAGGGAATTTAAATACTATAGCGTGTACCTTCTCGGGGTCTACCTCAATACCTCGTTTGGTGACTAGGTAGCCCAGGAATTTGCCTGAGGTGACTCCGAAGGTACACTTGGCGGGGTTGATCTTCATGTTGAATTTTCTCATTTGCACAAAGATCTCCTGGAGATCGTCTGCATGATCCTGGGGGAGTTCGCTTTTGACAAGCATGTCATCTACATATACCTCAAGGGTTTTATGTATCCAGGCATCGAACATCTTCTCTACCATTCGTTGGTACGTGGCCCCTGCATTTTTCAACCCAAATGGCATTTTGGTATAGCAGTATAGGCCACGAGGGGTGAAAAAAGCGGTATGCTCTTGATCTTCCTCGGCGAGGGGGATCTGGCTGTAGCCAGAGTATCCATCCATGAAAGATAACAACCATATCCTGATGTTGCTTCTACAAGTTGGTCTATGTTAGGGAGGGGAAAGCTGTCTTTCGGACAAGCTTTGTTCAGATCGCTAAAGTCAATACAGATCCTTACTCCTCCATTCTTCTTTGGTACGATGACCATGTTGGATATTGCACTTCTCGTATTACTCCTGATGCTTCCATCTTCTTCAACTCCTTTTGGATAGCTTCATGGTATTCTGGTGCCACCTTTTTCATCTTTTGTCGCATAGGCTTATGCTTTGGGTCAATTTTTAAGTGGTGACAACATACTTCAGGGTCTATTCCTGGCATGTCTTCCATACGCCATGCAAAGACATCGGAATACTCCCTTAGGATTTGTATCAGTTTTTATTCCTCCTCTTCGCTAAGGAGCGTCCCTATTTTTACCATTCCCGGGTTTTCGGGTGTTCTAATATTTACCTCCTTGGTTGGCTCCGAGGCTGAGAAGTTCGACTCGAGACTTCCAACATTGGAGAGGTTTTGTATAGATTCGTCACCTGACTGCCTGATTTCATTAGTTCTGGCTATGTAAGCGTCGATTTATGCCTGGTGTTTGGCATTCTTAGCTTGTCTCTTTCTGGCCCTAGCGGAGTTCACTTTGTTCTCTCCGTATTAGACTTCTAATTTGTAGCAATACTTTGCTTCTCCGGGATCTCTAGTGATTTCTTCCACCCCGTCAGGTGTAGGGAACCTTAGCTTCCGATGATATGTTGAGGCCACCCCTCTAATCCCATGGATCCAAGGTCTCCCTATAATTGCCGTTTAAGGTGATAATACATCTACCACGCTGAAGGTGGTTAGGGTGACAATCTTGCCAGCCCTAATTTCTAACGTTATTTCGCCTTTAAAGCCAAATATGCTATAAGTAGAGGGTGTGAGGTACTCATCTTTGAGCCCCATTTGTCTGAATGTTTCATAGAACAGTATTTCTACTGAGCTGCGGCCGTCAATTAGGATTTTGGGCATTTCCCATGGTAGTGCTCTGTTTTTTGCTTCCTCATCCTCGCGTTCGGGGAGTGAGATGGCCATCGTGACCACGAGAGGATCGTTGTGGTTATGCTCTCCTTCTGGTTCCTCCGAGGCTGAAAAGCTTATGGTAACTTTCATCCATTCCTGTAACGGGGGTTCCTTAGCCGTACTGAAAACTTCATCACCCTAGAAGATACGTTTGTGTATTCATCCTGTGATGCTCCCTTCTCTTACAGGTGAGGTATTCGTCGAATGTGAGATGGTGTTGCAATTAAAGTTATGTTCCTCGCAGGGGACTTCCATGCAACGGGAAGATGCCCATGTGGCTGGCGAGATCGTCGATTATATGTTGTGTATTGGGGACTCGGACTCGTTGACTTCGCCCTGTGGGTCCTTCGCCGATTCCCTACACGAGCATGTCGTGATGCCATGGAAATGATGGGATTCACGGGATTCGGTACGTTCTGGTGGATCACCATATGATAGAATTCTAGGACGAGTTGTCCTCGAGTTCTCTAGTTGTTTGGGGACTGCGAGATTCTCGGTCTCGCAGTCGAGCTGGGTTCCGCCGGTTTGACTCCCTTCTCGCCTTCGTTTGGGATTAACGTCTGAGGGCCCTTCGGATGAACTAGCTTCGGTTTCAATTGATTAACACTTGAACATTGGTATTTGGTACCGTCCAAGTTATTCCTTGTATTTGATAAAGACTCGCTATCGTTTTTAGCTTGAGTAAAAATCAAATCAAGAGAGAGATATTAACTCCTTGAGATACTTTTATCTAGATTGAGTCTGACTGTCTAGTTGATTCTCTAGCAAAGTATTTTGGAGTTAGTCCATACAGATTGCTAAGCGAAATATTGGGTGGTGTTGTTAGACCCCCGCTTTTTCAATTGGTATCAGAGAAGGCAAGCACGTTAAAGACCTACTAAGTCTGTATTTGTGGCAATCTGAGTCTGTGGACAGAATCTCATACGCATACCAAAATGCCTCCTAAAGCTGTCAACTTTGACCTCACATTCTTAATCCTACCTAATAAGTATTATATTAACTATCTGATTTAAACGCAAAACATACACTTCTAATTCGTTATTTGTTAACTTTGCAAAACTTAACCGTAGATAATCACTTAGTTATTTAATCCTAGTCATTATTTAATCGCGATATATTTGTTAATGAGATTTTAACTCAATATAATACTAATTTAAATTCTAACAGTTAAAGTTTTGTCATACTAATTTTTTTTATTTCAAAATACGATTAAATATATTTATTAAAAAGGATTCTATTAGTATACGATTTTATTTTATTTTAGTTCTAATATTACAATAAACAACCAAATATTATTATTACTATTTCACGTATATTTGTTCCATTTTAAAGAATTACTGGAGCATTTGTTAGACTAAATATAATTTTAGTATGAGAATATCAACAAGTTGAATATTTTTATTTTATATATTATATCCTCGCTCCCTTAAGCGTAACGCCTAATAAGTTTTATAATAATTATCTTGTTTAGACGCAAAACATATATCTCTGATTTGTAACTAGTTTAATTTTTTTTCCAGAACTTAATTGTACACAAACGTTCCAAATTTCTATATATATTTAATTAATCATAGTTATTATTTTTACCATTATATATATCCCTATTAAAATTTCAGTTAAATTTAACACGGTGCTAATTGATAATGCTAACATTATTATATTAAAAATCATTATTACTATTATTTTCATTTATAAATACTATTTTAGTTTTTTTTATTGGTGGTTGAACTATTATTCTGACTATTTTTACAACTATTATTGAGTTCCAAAAGTATTATTAAAATTTATGTGATTATAAATTATCGACCCTACGCATAAGTCAAGATATTCAAATAATTTATGTGACTTTCATGTACTAATCGGATGACTAAATTGTTTAGTGGTGGATATGGTGTTATGAATTGGAATATAATTGGTGTTGATGTTGTGTGAGTGATACATAGGTGGAGTTGAGGTTATGAGATTGTGCTGAATTGTAGGAAGTAGATGAAAGAATTATATGAGGTGAGCGCACTGCTATTGGTAGTGATGAGGGATTGCTGAAGCTTGAGTGTGACTCTCAAATGAAGTTATTGATTGAATTGCAGGGTTGTTATGATGAATGGAATTGCATGTTATGAGATTTGGTTTCTGTGTTGCTAGTTGAGCATATTTAGAATGAATGAGTGTTGGTTGATATTGCAGATGGACAGTGTGTCCGAGTTGAAGCTTAGGTGTAGGAATTGGAGGTTTTATGAATTGTTATAAGTAAAGTAAATTTGATGGATGAGTAGTTGTAGTATTGTTTAGCAGTGGCCTTAATGAAAGACTTCAACTGCATATCAAGGTAATATTAAATTGCAATTGTATTGAATTTGATTTGATTGAATGGAATGTTCAGTGATTGTATGGACTTCTGTTCTTTGTTTTTGGACCTATTAGTCATCCTAGTCAGTATCTGACTTAGCTGACTCAGTTAATCTGACTGAGTTGAATCGTATTGACCCACTTAGTTACCTGTCTTGACCCGAGTTGACTTAGTTGACCGGTTTAGACTTGACCATTGACCCTGGACTCTGACCTGACGTTGACTGTTAGTTGACCCCGTTGACTTTTAGTGACTGTTAGAGGACCAGCTGGACCAGGCCTTAGTTTAATGGGTTGGCTTAGTTGTTTTGGGCTTTATGCCAGAATTCTCAATTGGTGTTAGTTGGACCCTTATGGTCCGAATTGGACTTTGACTTCTTCTACAGGGTTGTAGATATTCATAAGACTTATCTAGTGGACTAGAGAAACAACCTAATTGAATTATTAAACCTTTAAATATGCAGGAGATGGATAAAAAAGATGTGTAGAACCTTAAATGGGCCTAGAACCATTAGATAAAACTGTATGATTTTTGTGTGAGCTATTACGGATAGAATCTTAGAGTTCTTGTATGATTAACAGTTAGTTATTAACAACGACCGATTCGAAGGATGAACCAGTGGATCGTGGATCTCATGGTAGGCGTGGCTTGTCATCAACAGAGGTTGGAATGCATTTGACTCTTTTGTAATCATTGTTATTTCTTTACGAAAGTCTTTGTTTAATAAACTCATGCATTGTCTAGTTGTGCATTCCATGCTTTGTTTAAATTGGATTATGATTATTCTGTTAGTTCTGTTAATCTTTCCATGGTTTGGAAATGAATTGTAATGTTTTGTTGTTGTCATGAATTATTATGGGAAATAAGAATTTCCACCTGTGGTATATAGGATATGCTCCTTCACATTTATACCTAGAGCTTTTATGATATATTGGTCGGTAGTTTGCGAGTTCGGAATTGTCAACATCCATATTTACGATTAGGCGTGGATCAGCAGCCACGCCTACCTTGAGATCCACGATCCACTAGTTCATCCTTCGAATCAGTCGTTGTTAATAGACTAAATGTTAATCATAAAAGCACTCTACGAGTTTAGCCAAAAAGGCTCACACAAGGCTCATAACATAACTCATACAAGTTCCAGTTTTTAAGCTAAGTGAACTATCAATGGTTCTAAGCCCATTATGATATCTCATTATCTACCTTTAACATAACTAAGAGTTTATTAATTCAATTGGGTTGATTTTATAGTCCGTAATTAAGTCTTATGATCATCTGCAACTTTGTAAAAGAAACCAAAGGATAATCAGACCATAAGAGTCCAATACATGTTCCAAAGGGAAAACTTCTTTTAAACCCAAGTTTACTAATTAGGCCCACTAAACAAAACTCAACCCTTGCTTCTTGACGTATTGAGTTTCGAGACAACCTGAGAAGAACGAGATTAGGGTTTGCTGTTCTTTGGAGATTAAGTGAGGTTGATGATAGAATCGATTGATTAATGATGGGTTTTGTTTATTTAAGACAAGGGAGAAGAATTATCTGTTGATTCAAGAAGTTTAGTGAAGAACTGAAGAGCTTGGGTTTCTCTGAGTTTGATTAAAGATGAATTAGAAGATGAAATTGACGTAAAGGTGATTGAACTAGTGATGGGTTTGTTCTTATTTGAAGTATGATTGGATGTTTAGGGCTGTTATGGTGGGAATCGAGAAATTATGATTCATGTGTTCTTCCCCAAATTGAAGTTAGGGTATGAGTGAAATTGATCTGGTAGATTGGCGATTCAGAAGATGTTAAAGCTTGGGTAAGTCTTTAATTGTTCTAATTTCGTTATTTTGGATTGAGTTGATTAAAGTATTTAGTTGATGTGATTGAGAATATAACCTGGATTGAGATAAGTGTAGAATGGAATTGTAATTTTGGTCTAGAGTTATAGTTGTGGTGTATCTGAAGTTACAGGTGTGGAATTAAGGAAGTTGATGTTGATGTTGTGGATACTGTGGTATTTTTGAATGCATGGAAAATATTGAAGGTACTATTGAAACTAAGATTGAACAGTTATCTGAGTATGATTTTGAGAATGGTGGTGGATGTGAGAATCTCAGATAGAACTGGAGTTAGCTGTGATCTTGATGTTGAGAGTGGAGTGAGTATGTAATAAAGAGTTAGATGAATGTTAAAATCTGTGTTTGAGACAGAGATGATGATTCTGGTTTCACAAGTAGAGATGAAATTATGGGTGTGATCTGATAGTCGAACTTCGTAATACAAAAGATGGTTGTTGAGTGTTGATTGAACTAATGGGTATTGTCAACCTAGTAATGAAATGCAGTTAATGATGAGGTAGGTTGTAATGTTGGAGATGTTGGAGTTTGCTGTTGAAATGAGTTGCAGATAAAGTGAAATGATGATGTTGTTGGCGTGGTCTGTGTAGTTGGATTTGAAGGTGGTGAGGTATTATGGTCTGCAGTGGATGTAATCGTGATCTCCAGATGGTTTGTGGATTGTAACTGATGTTCAGATTGCAAGTGTATAATGGTGCAGGTGAAATGAGATAGTGTTGTAATTGTGAAGAAGGTATTGTGTAAGTATATTTGGTGTTGCATGTGTTAGTAATTGAGGGAGATGTATTGGGTTGTAGTAAACTGAATAATGGAATCCGGTTGCAGTGTAAGTCTGAGAAGGAAGTGACAATGAAATAGAGAGTGAAGATGTAGCTGTGTATGTAGGAAGAGTATGGCTTAGTACTGCAATTGCAGGTAAAGCTTAAATTACAATTTTACTTTGAATTCTATAATTATGTTGATTGAATATTTATGTACTGATCATATTGGACAGTCATAACTTTTATAAATTCACTACAACTTAACTCTTCCCTGCAATTGATATAGACCTATTAACATTACCAGAATATATGTTCCTGCAATATAGCTCAACTGCAACCCAATCTGGCCCAACTCAGTTCAACTATTCTTTTTCCTTTCCAGTTATAACTGCCCAGTTCAACAACATCATCAGCTCTCTGTTCTTTAAATTCAGTATCATCCTTTCCACCAATACCATTAATTTTATCACCACCAACAACAACTCATAAAACCATATCCACCACAATTCATCCAACAGATCAATTACCTGCAACTCCAGTTAAATAACTCAATTACAAACTTTCATGGCCTCACTCAAACTCAGCTCATATCATCACTACCAACAGTTCCAACTTAAACCCATAATCTGATACACAACCGCCACTAAATTCAACAACAATATCACCACCAGTGCAAGCAATCCTTGACATCCAACATCATTCATACATCCACAATTTCGTTCCCTTATTCATTTCAAGTTCTAAATTCAAGAATCATCACATAAGTCTAACAAATAAGATGAATAATCCTACTAAACTGTTACATGAAATAATTACCTTGATTAATCTTGCTTCAGCAATTAGAATCCACCCTTCTTCCCTTGGCTCAATTCAACTAATCATCACAGCAAACCTTACCATTACCACCAGTTCTATACTTATACCTCAGGTCTCATGCAACTTCAATCATCTCCAGCACCACCACTAATCTTTTTTAATCTTGAATTACTCTTTATTGCTTCCATCCATTCAACATCAATAACTTCTATATACTCTTCTCATGTAACTGAAATCACTAGCAAACCCTAATTCTCGATTCACCTCCAACACAACCCAAAGATATCCAATTAACCCCAATTCATCCAACTATACTTCAATCAAGAGCAAACCCATTATTAATTCAATCCCCTTTATATAAATTTTGTCTTCTAATTATTCCTTAAACTTTTTGCAAAACCCTAACTCTATAATTCTTCTCCGAGAATGATAGGTGTTGTAAAACACCTAATTTTATATCTAGTATTTATGCTTTCTTTTCTATTATTCTTGTGAATTGCATCTCTTATGTTTAGTTTTGAGATTATCAGGTGCAATGGAGTCATTATGAGCAAAAGAAGAAGAAAACGCTCATTTGGAGCGAAAATGACAAAAACGGCATTTCAATGGCTAATGCTGCGCGGAGTCAACCTATGGAATTAGGGGCAAATAATTTTGGTGTCCTATATCAATTCATCGGGTGCCTAGAATCATTCTGGTTGACCCGTTATCTGCCTCACCTGGGTGGTGGCATCCATTCTACTACACAAGCCCTAGAATTCAGAAGAGAGTTATTTCTCAATCATTTGGTTTCTAACTCAGAAGAGTGTGCGGCTGAGTTCAGGGTCTCTGCGTGTTTGAAATTAAGAGAAGGAATCAGAGAATCGTTAATGAAATTCGAGGGATTTTGATGGGTTCAATTCTGGTGATGTTGGTGAGACATCGAGAAGCGGAAATCGAAAGTTAGGGTTCATTTAATGTGAATCGAGAAGACCCTGTTGTTGTTGAAGAACGAGATTCAGAGCTCGATTCAGTTTAGGGTTTTGGAACTGGTGAATTTGAGAAGAACTGGTGAAGATTATCGTTACAATTATGGTGAAGATGAAGCTGTTGTCATCTGGTTATTGATTTGAAACTGAAATGGAAGTTAGGGTTTCGATCTGTGAAGAGTTAGGTGTTGATGAATGAAGGGTTCAACTCGAATTTGAGTTTGGAATCATGGGTTTGTGTTGGATTCGAAGAGTACACTGAAGAAGAGAAGATTAAAGGGTTTTGAGATGATTTGTGTGTTGGCAGAGTTACAGATGAGATCTAAGGAATTGAGAAGGAAATCAGGAATGGGTTTCTGCAGTCGATGATGATTGTTTGTTGTAATCGAAGAAGTTGTTGATGATGAGATATTGAAGTGTTACTGCAGAGAATTGGTGCCATTGGTATTTGATGAAATATAGATGAATGTTAGGAGCATTGCAGGTGTTTCAGGAAGCAAGGGAGATGCTCTGGAGCTGAACTGATGCAAGGAATGTTGTGATGCAGAAATGGGGTTTATGTTGATGCTGCTATGGAATTCCTGAGAGATTGTGTTTGAGATGGTACCATGAGGTGAAAGAGTGGTAGATATTGCAAAAGAAGTTGTGGTCAAGATGTTGGAGGTGTTGGATGATAAGCAGTTGCAACTGAAGATGGTGAAACTGAGTAGATGAAAGTGCAGATGCAATAGTAAGTGATGGTCCTGGTGACTGCTTTGAGATGGTGGAATTCATAGTTGAAATGGATGTTTTGTTGGCTGGGTGATTGCACGTGGAAGAGCTAGCATGGGAGTGTGTTGGTGGTTGCAGCTGAGGACTCAAAGCTTGAGCAGGGGGTATAAGTTGCAGCTGAAGTAGTTCTTGCTCAGAAATCAGAGTGATGATGAGTGTACAATGCAATTAAGAGCATGGAAGAACTGAACTAGATGAATGCTTAATGGAAGTGAATGTTGAATTTTGCAGGGAGTTTTTGCGTTGCAGTTGCAAGAAATGAAATGGTAATGCTGGCTTAGATGTATGTGTAGGATACATGGCTGGAATGTATGGAGTAGGTGGTTCAGTACATGCAGTTGCAGGTGGTTGTTTGTGTTGGCCTGAGTTCTGTCGTTGCTGCGAACAAGGGACTGTAATGTGCTATGCTTGTTGGTGATGAAAATGTGGATTTGAAGCTACAACCAATGGATGGAAGTAATGGATGGCAATCTGGCAGTGTTACACAATGATGGTGCACCACAAGATGGCTGGCCAAGGAGCTGTGATGCACAATCATTGTGCAACACACTTTTGGCCTGAGCAAGACAGCTTAGGCTTTGGCCAAGACTAGTCAGATGCTGACTAGAACTGACTCACCCTGACTCAGGTCTGACTCAATTAGCTGACCAGGTTTGACTGAGTTGACCGTTCTGACTCGTTGCCCGGTGACTGGGTGGACTTTTCCGGTCACCTGAGATGTTTTCCAGCCGTTTTCCGACCAATTTCTGGCGACACTTTTTGGACAAATTTTCTACATGGGCTCTTCACACACATGGGCTTGGTGGACTTCTTGGTGATGGGCTTTTGAGATATGACCTAGTTTTGGAAGGGAGAAAAGCTACAAAAAGAAAAGTTTTCCATTTTCTTTTAAAAAGCACGTATTATTTTTGGAGCTTTTGAGATAGCTACAACTAGGGTTTGCTTTCATTTTATTTTTCATCTTCTTCAATTATTTTATGATTATGATTATGATGAACTCCATTATTATGAGTAACTAAACTCAATTATTGGTTATGGGATAAAAGTTGATTTCTCAAGCATGTTATTTAAATCAATGAATTAGTTTTGTCTCAAAACTTTATTGTTTATGATTCATGGCTGATATTGTTTTATGATTTGAATGCTAGTTTGGTTGAGTCCGAAATCAATTAGATTAGTCTTCATCTCTATTGCTAGATTAGGATTTTCAATACGAAATAGTTGTTTATCCATGATTCTAAGTAGCATAGTGCCATTATTACTTGTAGTGATACATCTTTATAATAGCATATGAATCATAATCTTTGTTAAAACGAATTAGTGCTTTTGCACGTTTGTTTGCATTGATTAGTCTTATTTCATAGAACTCATTGCTCTTAGGGAGTTAAACTTAATTGTGCTTTTACAATTTAGGTTGATTTCTAGGTAGATTTCACAATAGCATCTTTTAATGTTGTTTGTGATAAAATCGGGAAATAAACGGGATATTCTTGCGATCAAGAGATCCTAGGATTTTTAGTAAATGAGAGATTAAAATTCCAATTCTTGTCATTGATGAAAATACATGTTTGTGAATGATACGATCCCATGACCAATATCTTCTCCTTATTGATTATTCAAATTATTTTATTGCTTTCGATTACTTTTATTGCTTTGTTTACTTAGATAAAATAAATCCCCCCCCCCTTTTGGTTACTAAGAAACTGAAAATTGATAACAACAAAATCCTCTCTGTGGAAACGAACTCTTTCTTATCACGTATTATATTTATATCTAGTTGAGTGAGAAAGTGAATTATATTTGCACGGATGATAACCGGTCAAATTTTGGCGCCGAGAAAGTGAATTATATTTGCACGGCTGACAACCGCTCAAATTTTGGCGCCGCTGCCGGGGAGGCATACAGCTTGTTATTAAGTTTTTAGTTTCTTATCATCATTTCTGCTTTCATATTTTCTTTTTGTTTTCTTGTCTTGTTTCTCACTTGTTTGCGAGAATTGTTTTCAGGTACCTAATCCCTGGCTTCTAAAGATTGGAACTATCCAAGGTGCGGGATAGCTACTCGAAGAGGCACAATACTCCAACCAAGTCAAGACACGACGGAAGAACAAGAGTTAGAAGTGGAAGAAGAATTACAACTAGAAGAAGAACAAGAGGTTCCATTTGTAGAAGAACCACTAGTTGAAGAAGAATAAGAAGCAATGGGTGATGAAAATCGTACACTCAAGGACTTGGCTTCTCATAGGCTGATGCACAACGGTGGTGTATTGAGACAAACTCAACCTTCGAGATCAAGCCGAGGTTGATAAGAGAGTTACCGAAGTTTCATGGAATGTAGAATGAATATCCAAACAAGCATCTCATGGATTTCCACAACGTTATCATGGCTATGCTTCCACCGGAGACTAATGCGGATGGAGCAATGTTGAAAGCTTTTCCATTCTCTTTGGCGGACAATGCTAAGGAATGGTTGGATTATTTACCATCCGGAAGTGTCACTACATGGAACGGGTTGAAGAAACTCTTTATAGAGAGGTATTTCCTGCGTCAAAGGCTACTCAAATTCGCAAAGACATTTGTGGGATAAAGCAACACGTAGTAGAATCTTTGTATGAATGTTGGGAGCGATACAAGAGATTTGTGGCAAGCTGTACACACCACCAATTTAGTGACGTGATGATAATACAATACTTTTACGAAGGTCTCCAAACAAGTGATAGATATATTCTTGATGCAGCGGGTGGTGGTGCACTAGTGAACAAGACGGTGGCCCAAGCTACCAAGTTGATTGAAAGCATGGCTGCAAACTCGCAATAATTCTACACAAGAGGTGAACCAATGGTTAGGCGAGTGCATGAAGTTACGGATTCATCATCACACCGTGATCAAAGGATGGATAACATGGAGAAAATAATGCAAAAGATGGCTGCGGTTATTTTAACTTCACATGGTGAAGAGTTGGAGAAAGCTAGTGCAGTCTTTCCAAATCAACAAAGACGGTATGATCCCTACTCCAACACTTACAATCCGGGATGGAGAGATCACCCCAACTTTAGCTATGCAAACAAGCAAGGCACGGTTCAACAACCTACATTCAACCGTTCGGGTGGATTTCAACCACAACAACAACAATTCCAGCCGCAACATCAACAATTTCAGCAACCACAACAATCGATGCAAAATCAAGGTTCCGATATCGATGCAAAGCTTCAAACTTTTATGCAAGGCATTTATACCATGTTTAAGGAAAGTCAACATGAAACTAAGAGTGTATCAAGGAGTTGCAGACACAAATGGGCTCCATGGCGGTTGATATAAACAAATTGAAGGCACAAAATAGTGGGAAACTCCCTTCTCAACCTATTAACCCAAAAGAGGGTGTCAATGCTATTACGTTGAGAAGTGATACACAACTTGTGCAACCCGAAGTTACTGATTCGGGCAAGGTGGAAACACCAAAGGAACCTGTTTTGGAGGAGAAGAGTGATGATTCTCCCCAAACTTCTGAGGTACCTATTCCTAACTCTAAAACTCCGGTTTCTACTTATGTTCCTCCTTTACCTTTCCCTCCCAGATTTGCAAGTTCCAAGAAGGCGGAACTAGAAAATGAGATTTTAGACGTTTTAAAGAAGATTCATGTGAACATCCCACTCATTGATGCAATCAAGCAAGTTCCCAAGTATGTGAAAGTGTTGAAGGACTTGTGTACCAATAAGCAAAGGCTCAAAGGTAATGAAGTTCTAAGTGTGGGGGAGAATGCTTCGGCAATCTTACAACACAAACTCCCACTGAAATGTAAGGATCCCAGTATCTTTGACATTCCAGTCACAATTGGTAACACCACTTTTAACAAAGCTATGTTGGATTTAGGTGCATCCATAAATGTTATGCCTGCATCTATGTACAATTCACTTGAGTTAGGTCCTCTTAAAAAAGCTGGAATTGTATTGCAATTAGCCGATCGCTCTAATGTTTACCCAATGGGTATTGTTGAGGATGTTCTTGTGCAGGTTAATCAACTTGTATTTCCAGCTGAATTTTGTGTGTTAGAGATGAATGAAGGTTCACCGGACTCGTCTCTTCCATTTCTACTTGGGCGTCCCTTCATGAAAATGGCTAAAACCATTATTGATGTGGATAAGGGAACGCTAACTATGGAATTTGATGGAGAAACAATACGTTTCAACATTTTCGAGACGATGAGATATCCTAGCGATGTCCACTATTGTTTCTCTATTGATGTTATGGATACATTAGCACAACAAGTGTTTGAATTGAATGGTGATGATGCTTTGGAAACCGTTTTGACTACATCCATGGATAATGGTGTAGAGTGTGGTAATGAAGTCAAGGAAGCCCTTGGTGATCTTAATTCACTACAAGGATGCTCGGAAACTCATAATATCTCTTTTATTTCTTTACCATGCAGTGATGAAAAGTTTGTACCTTCCATTGTTAAATATCCAAAGTTAGAATTGAAACCTCTTCCCGATCACCTAAAGTACTTGTACTTGGGTGATAAGGAAGATTTACCTATGATTGTTTCTAACAAGATTAGTGAATTACAGGAGAAAAAACTTCTAAGGATGCTAAGGAAGTACAAGACGGCCATAGGATGGACAATTTCCGATATCAAGGGTATAAGCCCTGCCGTTTGTATCCACAAGATTCGTTTGGAGGACGATGCAAAGCCTACAAGGGATGCGCAACGTCGTTTGAACCCTCCCATGATGGAAGTTGTGAAAAAGGAGATACTAAAGCTTTTGGACGTGGGTGTTATCTACCCCATATCCGATATCAAGTGGGTGAGCCCGGTACAAGTAGTATCAAAGAAATCAGGTGTGACGGTGGTGGAGAATGATAAAAACAAACTTGTCCCAACTCGTGTGCAAACCGGTTGGAAGGTTTGTATTGATTACAGGAAATTGAATGCCACCACTAGGAAGGATCATTTTCCATTGCCTTTTATTGATCAAATGCTTGAACGTCTAGCTGGACATTCTTATTATTGCTTCCTTGATGGCTATTCAGGTTACAATCAGATTATGATAGCGCCGGAGGATCAAGAGAAAACCACTTTCACTTGTCCTTTAGGTACTTTTGCTTATAGAAGGATGCCTTTTGGCTTGTGCAATGCTCCAGCTACCTTTCAAAGGTGTATGGGAAGTATCTTCTCAGAATATGTTGAAAGCATAATCGAAGTGTTTATGGACGATTTTAGTGTATTTGGGGATTCATTTGACCTTTTCTTGCACAACTTATCACTAATCCTTGAACGATGTGTTGAAACAAATCTTGTGCTAAATTGGGAGAAGTGTCATTTCATGGTAACTCATGGCATAGTTTTAGGCCATATAATATCTTCTAAAGGCTTGGAAGTCGATAAATCTAAAATAGACCTTATTCGTGCTCTAACTCCTCCCACTACGGTGAGGGAGATACACTCTTTTCTTGGTCATGCAGGTTTTTATCGTAGATTTATCAAGGATTTTTCCAAGATAGCATCACCACTTTGCAACTTATTGCAAAAAGATGTGGTTTTTAACTTTGATGAAAAGTGTATGGCGACATTCAATCGTTTGAAAGAAATTTTGATTTCATCCCCTATCATTAAACCACCGGATTGGATCAAGCCTTTTGAGCTCATGTGTGATGAAAGTGACTTTGCGGTTGGTGCGGTGCTTGGGAAACGTGTGGGGAAGATACCTCATGCTATCTATTATGCTTCTAGAACGTTAAGTGAACCCCAACAAAACTACACAACCACTGAAAAAGAGTTTTTAGCTATTGTTTTTGCTTTGGAAAAGTTTTTTTCTTATCTAATTGGTACAAAAGTTGTTGTCTTTTCTGATCATGCAGCACTTAGGTATTTGCTAATGAAGAAAGAGGCGAAACCGAGGCTCATACGATGGATTTTGCTCTTTTAAGAGTTTGAAATTAAAATCAAAGACAAGAAAGGAATTGAGAACACCGTTGCGGATCATTTGAGCCGTCTTGCTGTGGGCAAGGAAGCTATCCCATGGCGTGAAAGTTTCCTGGATGAGCAACTATTCTCAATTAGTTTTGGAGAGCCATGGTATGCTGACATTGTGAATTACTTGGTGTCTAAACAAATCCCAAAGAACTTGTCTCGTGCTGAGAGGGACAAACTTAAGAGGATAGGGAACAAATACATATGGGATGATCCATACTTATGGAAACAAGGTAGTGACCAAGTATTACGAAGGTGCGTTCCCGAATCCGAGTTTAATTCTATCTTGTCTTTTTGTCACTCCTATGCTTGTGGAGGACATTTTGGGAGTAAGAGAACCGCTCACAAGGTACTTGAAAGCGGTTTCTATTGTCCAACCTTGTTTAAAGATGCATATATATTTTGTACAACTTGTGATAGGTGCCAAAGAACAGGCAATCTAGGTGCCCGAAATCAAATGCCACAAACTTTTATTCAATTTATTGAAGTTTTCGATGTATGTGGTATTGATTTTATGGGTCCTTTTGTCAACTCTCATGGGAATTTTTATATCTTACTTGCTGTGAATTATGTTTCCAAATGGGTGGAAGCTAAGGCCACCCCGACTAATGATTCTGAAGTGGTTTCAGATTTTGTGCAAGCTAATATCTTTGCAAGGTTTGGAATTCCAAGAGCCATAATTAGCGATGGGGGTTCTCACTTCAAAAACAGGATCTTGCAAAGCTTGTTGAAGAAGTACAATGTGTCGCACAAGATTGCAACACCTTATCATCCCCAAAAAAATGGACAAGCCGAGGTTTCTAACCGGGAGGTGAAATTCATTCTAGAGAATACGGTGAATCCAACAAGG
Source organism: Papaver somniferum (assembly GCF_003573695.1). Lineage (NCBI taxonomy): Eukaryota > Viridiplantae > Streptophyta > Magnoliopsida > Ranunculales > Papaveraceae > Papaver > Papaver somniferum. The sequence continues at coordinate 168,593,763 of NC_039363.1, read as the reverse complement.
AAAGATTGGAGCATGCGACTTAATGATGCTTTGTGGGCTTCTAGAACCGCATACAAGACACCTATCGAGATGTCTCCCTTTAGGCTTGTGTATGGTAAACCTTGTCATTTACCCGTTGAAATTGAGCATAAGGCGTTTTGGGTTATTAAGCAATGCAATATGGAGATGGATGGGGCCGGAAAGCAAAGGAAGTTACAACTCCAAGAGCTAGAGGAGATTCACAATGATGCATTTGAAAGCTCACGCATTTAGAAGGAGAAAACGAAGGCTTTTCATGATAATATGATTTCTAGCAAAAAATTTTGCATTGGGCAGAAAGTGCTTTTGTTTAATTCTCGCTTGCATTTATTTCCGTGTAAACTAAGGTCACGTTGGATCGGACCTTTCATTGTTACTAATGTGTTTTCTCATGGTGTAGTGGAAATTCGTAGCACAGCTACAGGCAAGGAACTTAAAGTTAATGGGCACCGGTTGTAACCATATTATGAGAATTTCACTTCCGAAGTGGTGGAAAGAGCTAATTTTGTGGATGCACTCCTTCTGGAGGAGGCATAGAAAGTAAGGAGATAGTCGGGCTGACGACTTTAAACCAAGCGCTAAATGGGAGGCAACCCATAGGACGAGTATTTCTTGTGTTGTATTTATTTCTTGTTTTGTTTTTAGTTTTTCTTGTCTTGTTTTGCATTTATTTTTCTGATTTCTTGTCATTATCATGTTAGAATTTCCCACCTTGACTTTCTTTGGACGATTCAATTTACATTGAGGACAATGTAAAATTTAAGTGTGGGGGAGTGGTTAAGCATTTGCATTGTAAACTTTCCAAAAAATTTCGACTTTTTTTGTAAAAATAGTGAATAAGAAACCTCCAACTTGTAGTTAGTTTAGAGTGACATAGTATACATGTCGCTAAGATTACATCGAGATTCTCATAAGAGTGACTGAACTTAGAGATGACAGAGAAGATGATCGGGTTTCTTACTTGTATGAGAGTTAAAGTTGGATTTAACCATCCCAGTGGCAAATGAGGTGCAGACTGAATTCGGTATTAGATTTGTGATCCCCTATAGTGGAGACTACCCATGTTACATCATGTGAGGCACCGACCTTCATTTATAATATGCGCTTTTAGAGTGTGTGTTACCGTACGTAAACTCCGGGTAGAATGGTGATCTACCCAACCTCCCACCAATAGAAGCACTATTTTGATCTCTTGGGTGTTATTTTATCAATCATGAATGGTGACATCGAATTACTAACTTACATACCACTTGTAATCTTGTTTGCAGTTATCACCATCCACTTTATCTCTCTTTACACCAACAGGTCCATAGAAACACCATCATCATCAACAAGAGGAGCATCACAAATTCGAAGGAAAGTTGAAGACGTTTAAGGTTTACAAGCAACAGTACAGAAATGAGCAGATTTCATATTTAAGTATAGCAACAAGACAAGGAGCAGAATTTTTACAAGTTGAAGACTATTGTACAAGAGAAAATATTATCAAGATTGGAATTCAAGAAGTTTATGATATGGAGACATACGAGTTGTGGAGAATCGAGCGGTAAAGTACTTACACCATGGCCTTTGTACTTGCGTTTTTATTTTTATCTTTATTTTGTATATTTATCATTTTCTCTTGTTAAAAAAAAACTTGGGACATGGTCATTATTATGCTAGGTCCCTTGCAAAAAAAAAAGACAAGTCGAACGGATAACGAGGTAAGTAAGCATATTCCCACCTTCGTTAAGTGTTGATTTCCTTTCTTAGAGATTGTCAGAAAAGGGTTTTCAAAATAATTAAAAGATGTGGGTTTTCAAAACAAGTCGGAGGGTTTTTGCCTTCCTATTATTCAACGTGTCGCAGGATTCTCTTTTCATTCCTACCTCGACACATGTGTGACCCATAAAGAGCTATTTATTATTGAGAGCAACTTCATAAAACCCTTTCTTGTGAGGCAGAGTCGAGACTTCCGATCACTCCGAACCTGAATTTATTTCGAGAAGGGATGGTTATTTCTCTCTCAACCTTTAAGGATGAGATTGTGTTCATTTATGTGTCTAACTTCTTATGACTAGTGGGCAGAATTTCTATGTCTTCTTAGCGCGTTGGATACTATCATTACGGAGAACTAGTAAGGTGGAAAAGTAGGTTTTGTGGGTATATATCTCTAGTAAACCCTAATGAGATGGAGTTGTATGTATCCTTTAGAATAAGTTTTGTTTGATTTGCTCGAGGACTAGCAAAGTCTAAGTGTGGAGGAATTTGATATGTGTTGTAAAACACCTAATTTTATATCTAGTATTTATGTTTTCTTTGCTATTATTCTTGTGAATTGCATCTCTTATGTTTAGTTTTGAGCTTCTCAGGTGCAATGGGGTCACTATGAGCAAAAGAAGAAGAAAACACTCATTTGGAGCGAAAAGGACAAAAACGGCATTTCACTGGCTAATGCTGCGTGGAGTCAACCTATGGAATTAGGGGCTTCCATTTTGGTGGCCCATATCAATTCATCGGGTGCCTAAAATCATTCTGGTTGACCCGTTATCTGCCTCACCTGGGTGGTGGCATCCATTCTACTACACAAGCCCTAGAATTCAGAAGAGAGTTATTTCTCAATCATTTGGTTTCTAACTCAGAAGAGTGTGCGGCTGAGTTCAGGGTCTCTGTGTGTTTGAAATTAAGAGAAGGAATCAGAGAATCGTTAATGAAATTCGAGGGATTTTGATGGGTTCAATTCTGGTGATGTCGGTGAGAGATCGAGAAGCAGAAATCGAAAATTAGGGTTCCTTTAATGTGAATCGAGAAGACCCTGTTGTTGTTGAAGAACGAGATTCATATCTCGATTCAGTTTAAGGTTTTGGATCTGGTGAATTTGAGAAGAACTGATGAAGATTATCGTTACAGTTATGGTGAAGATGAAGCTGTTGTCATTTGGTTATTGATTTGAAACTGAAACGGAAGTTAGGGTTTCGATCTGTGAAGAGTTAAGTGTTGATGAATGAAGGGTTCAACTCGAATTTGAGTTTGGAATCATGGGTTTGTGTTGGATTCGAAGAGTACACTGAAGAAGAGAAGATTAAAGGGTTTTGAGATGATTTTTGTGTTGGCAGAGTTACAGATGAGATCTGAGGAATTGAGAAGGAAATCAGGAATGGGTTTCTACAGTTGATGATGATTGTTTGTTGTAATGGGAGAAGTTGTTGCTGATGAGATATTGAAGTGTTACTGCAGAGAATTGGTGCCATGGGTATTTGATGAAATATAGATGAATGTTAGGAGCATTGCAGGTGTTTCAGGAAGCAAGGGAGATGCTCTGGAGCTGAACTGATGCAAGGAATGTTGTTATGCAGAAATGGGGTTTAGGTTGATGATGTTATGGAATTCCTGAGAGATTGTGTTTGAGATGGTTTCCATGAGGTGAAAGAGTGGTAGATATTGCAAAAGAAGTTGTGGTCAAGATGCTGGAGGTGTTGGCTGATAAGCAGTTGCAACTGAAGATGGTGAAACTGAGTAGATGAAAGTGCAGATGCAGTAGTAAGTGATGGTCCTGGTGACTGCTTTGAGCTGGTGGAATTCATAGTTGAAATGGATGTTTTGTTGGCTGGGTGATTACACGTGGAAGAGCTAGCATGGGAGTGTGTTGGTGGTTGCAGCTGAGGACTCAAATCTTGAGCAGGGGGTATAAGTTGCAGCTGAAGTAGTTCTTGCTCAGAAATCAGAGTGATGATGAGTGTACAATGCAATTAAGAGCATGGAAGAACTGAACTAGATGAATGCTTAATGGAAGTGAATGTTGAATTTTGCAGAGAGTTTTTGCGTTGAAGTTGCAAGAAATGAAATGGTAATGCTGGCTTAGATGTATGTGTAGGATACAGGGATGGAATGTATGGAGTAGGTGGTTCAGTACATGCAGTTGCATGTGGTTGTTTGTGTTGGCCTGAGTTCTGTCGTTGCTGCGAACAAGGGACTGTAATGTGCTATGCTTGTTGGTGCTGAAAATGTGGATTTGAAGCTACAGCCAATGGATGGAAGTAATGGCTGGCAATCTGGCAGTGTTGCACAATGATGGTGCACCACAAGATGGCTGGCCAAGGAGCTGTGATGCACAATCATTGTGCAACACACTTTTGGCCTGAGCAAGACAGCTTAGGCTTTGGCCAAGACTAGTCAGATGCTGACTAGAACGGACTCACCCTGACTCAGGTCTGACTCAATTAGCTGACCAGGTTTGACTGAGTTGACCGTTCTGACTCGTTGACCTGACCGAGTTGACTCGTTGACCGGGTGGACTTTTTCGGTTACCTGAAATGTTTTCCGTCCGTTTTCCGACCACCTTCCGACGACACTTTTTGGACAAATTTTCTACATGGGCTCTTCACACGCATGGGCTTGGTGGACTTCTTGGTGATGGGCTTTTGAGATATGACCTAGTTTTGGAAGGGAGAAAAGCTACAAAAAGAAAAGTTTTCCATTTTCTTTTAAAAAGCACGTATTGTTCTTGGAGCTTTAGAGATATCTACAACTAGGGTTTGCTTTCGTTTTATTTTTCATCTTCTTCAATTATTTTATGATTATGATTATGATGAACTCCATTATTATGAGTAACTAAACTCAATTATTGGTTATGGGATAAAAGTTGATTTCTCAAGCATGTTATTTAAATCAATGAATTAGTTTTGTCTCAAAACTTTATTGTTTATGATTCATGGTTGATATTGTTTTATGATTTGAATGCTAGTTTGGTTGAGTCCAATTAGATTAGTCTTCATCTCTATTGCTAGATTAGGGTTTTCAATACGAAATAGTTGTTTATCCCTGATTCTAAGTAGCATAGTGCCATTATTACTTGTAGTGATACATCTTTATAATAGCATACGAATCATAACATTTGTTAAAAAGAATTAGTGCTTTTACACGTTTGTTTGCATTGATTAGTCTTATTTCATAGAACTTATTGCTCTTAGGGAGTTAAACTTAATTGTGCTTTTACACTTTAGGTTGATTTCTAGGTAGATTTCACAATAGCATCTTTTAATGTTGTTTGTGATAAAATCGGGAAATAAACGGGATATTCTTGCGATCAAGATATCCTAGGACTTTTAGTAAATGAGAGATTAAAATTCCAATTCCAGTCATTGATGAAAATACATGTTTGTGAATGATACGATCCCATGACCAATATCTTCTCCTTATTGATTATTCAAATTATTTTATTGCTTTCGATTACTTTTATTGCTTTGTTTACTTAGATAAAACAAAACCCCCCCTTTTGGTTACTAAGAAACTGAAAATTGATAACAACAAAAGCCTCTCTGTGGAACGAACTCTTTCTTATCACGTATTATATTTATATCTAGTTGAGTCAGAAAGTGAATTATATTTGCACGGCTGACAACCGGTCAGAGAACTGAAAAATCAGATGATAAACTTCTTCCTTGATATCAACTCATAATACCCATCACCAACTTCTTAGCTTCGTCCTCAATATAACCTAAATCCTCAACTAAAATCATAACTCAGAAACCAAAGTCTTCTTCTCTAACTCGCCTCTTCTCTCGAATTTGAATCAACTAGTGACAACATCACCATCACCAACATCTTCTCAATTTGTTATTCAGTTTCATTGTTTGATGTTATGTAATTATTTTAGAGATGATAATTGAAGTGGGTATGGCAGAGGTGGATGGATATACATGATTATAGTTTAGGTTTTCGCTGGTATGGAGAGAGGGAGAAGAATGGTAAATTTGATAAGTATAGAATTTAAAGTAATGATGCTTGTTGTTTGTGTTTGAGTTTTGATGGAAATGGAATTCAGGACATGAATTAGGTTGTGGTAGTGGATATAAAGAGGGAAGTTCTAAAATGATTAAGCTAAGTTATGATAGTTTATCGTAATGAATGAAGGATCCAGTTTGGTAGTGTTGATGCTGGTGGTTTGCAGTGGAAGTGTTTGGAGTCGAAGGTGTTGATTAATTGGTTATGTGTTGTTCAAGATGAGATGATGAGAATGGAGTTATATGTGTAGGTGGAGTTGATAACAAGAGATTTGTGTCGATGGTATTGTTTGTGTGGCATTGGTGATGTTATAGTCTGTTGGAGGTGTTGCTAGTCCTGAGATAAAATTGCAGGTTTGTTGTGTTGGTAGTAGTGGATATGGAAGCATTGTAATGATGGGAGTAATTGGAATTCAGGTGATAGAGTTATTGATCGAAATACATAGTTGTTATGAATGAATTACTTCATGTGGTATTGAACTGAAATGAAGCAATTCATGGAATGCAGTTGTTAAAGTTTGAATATGCAACTCAGAAGGATAAGTATGGACTATGGAGAAGATTTTTGGTAGTTGTACTTGTATGGTTTTGCAGGTGTTATGGGTGATTACATTGAAAGTGTCGAAGCTGCTAAGTCTTATATTAACTATCTGATTTAAACGCAAAACATATACTTCTAATTTTTTATCTGTTAACTTTGCAAATCTTAACCATAGTTAATCGCTTAGCTATTTAATCTTAGTCATTATTTTATCGCTATATATTTGTTAATGATATTTTAATTTAAATTATGCTCAATATAATACTAATTTAAATTCTAACAGTTCAAGTTTGTCATATTAACTTTTCATTTCGAAAGACGATTGAATTTATTTATGAAGAAGGATTCTATAAGTATACAAGTTTATTTTCTTTTAATCCTAATATTACAATAAATATCCGAATGCTATTATTTATACTTCACGTATATTTATTCCATTTTAGAGATTTATTGGATCATTTGTTAGACTAA